>NW_025920167.1:531542-777377 GCF_902686445.1 Sciurus carolinensis | reverse complement strand
ATGTAAAAATATTAGTGGTGGAAGAATGGGAAACTTTTGGGTGATTTATCTATTCTGTAAGATTCTATAATGGTTGATATTGAGAAGTAAGTTCTCATCATAACAAAATTACACAACTACTTAAGAAATGTATCATATTGTTAACCTTATATTAGTGTGGCAATGGCAACAAATTTATCAGAGATATGCAAGATGTAAATCACAGGGGAAACTAAAAATATATGCAGGAAGGCCCATGGGAACTTGGCAGTATTTGCTACATTTTTCTGTAAAATGAAAATTACTCAAGAAAGCATGTTAAGTTACGAACAATCCTTATGCAGTTAGAAATCACTGCGGTGAGAAGGAAAGATTCACATCAACTCTCTTGTCTTTAATGCATTTCTTTTTCAGGTTTTTGTGGTCCTGTCTAACAATGCTTAAACCAAATTCATTTTAAAGATTTTTACTTCTTGCCATGGTGGCACAAGTCTGTAATCCCAGGGACTTAAGGGACTGAGGAAAAAGAATCATAGTTATGAGTCTATCCTCATCTAATTAGCAAGACCCTGAACTTCTTAGCAGAACCTGATCTCTAAAATAAAAGTAAAAGGAGCTGGGGATGTTGCTCACTGGTTAAGCACCCTGGTGTGTGGGGGAAATATATATATATATATATATATATATATATATATATAGATAGATAGATAGATAGATAGATATATAACAGCAAACAAAACATGTTATGAAGGAAGCCAATGTTTTAAATCCCCAAGGAACCTGAGAGATCCTTTCATCAAACAAGAGTGACCACTTCTTTCTCTGTTCCAAAACAAGTGATTCCTTAGCTCATAAGAAAAACCTGATCCAATGGGAATTTACTCCACCTCTGCTTGAAAAGAAAATGCTCTGAGATGTTTTCTTAAATATTCCACTTCACTTGCAGCATAGTATAAAAGATGGGAATATTGTACCCTTGCTTACCTGACAAAGCTTGAGTGGTAATTCAGCAAGAACATTGATGTACAGAGATGTAGTGTTACACACCCAAGGAAAAATAAAGTGGAGCTGATATTATGATGAGATACAGAGTTTATGATCTGAAAAGTATATAGCAAGTCATGTTGGCAGGAAAGGCTTTTTCTGTAGTTTGAAGTAAGTAGGGAAGGGGGATGTCTGGCTAAAATACATTGAATTTATCCACCACAGTTCATGGATGAGCTGTGATGGACACAAAATGGAGAAATTATCTCCCGGTTCTGGCATGGGACATGTACATTCCATGCAGTGCTGTCTTGAATAATGAGGACATATCCACTTAAAATTCAACCCTTACTCCAAAGAGTTTAATGCTTTATGCTTTGAATATAACCCTTGCTGCTCTGTCATTAAAACTTATATTTTAATTGGACATGTTTCTGTACCTTTTTTTTTCTCCCTAATGCTCCTTAAACTCTCTTCATTCCTAATCCAGGAAAATCAGGAATATTTTTCTTTCCCATTCTAGGAAAAGCTCTCTGTCCTTGAGCACACATCCACCATAATAACAAATTAATCCAGACTGTGGGGCAGTAACAGAAGATCTCAGACATTACTGTCTAACAAATTAAAGAGTGGATTACAACTGCAGACAGAGAACACATGAAATGTAGACTCTTAGTCATCTCTTTAATAGTTCTCTGTTCCTGTCAATTTGTAGAAGTACAGGCTTTGTGATACAAGTCCCCATTGCTTCTCCTTTTTAGCAAAGCAGTAAATCTTTTTCTCCCTTTTTCTCAAAACCATGTCTTTATTATTGGATTGGCATCAGGGACAAAGATTGAGCTTCCAAACACAAGAGGGAGATGTGGAGACCACTAACATGGAGGACAAGTTGGGAAACCAGAATTTCTAAGCAAGAAATTAATCCCTTGATAAAGTGAAGAATGGCCCGATGTGGAAGAAGTCCCCTTGAACCTCCCTGGAAGTCCATGGGAAATAATTCCAATATTCTGTGAATTTCTTCATTTTTCATTCCATTCTCTCTGCTTCTTTCCTATCATGCTCACATATTCCCTACTTTTCTTCCTTCTTTCCTATGCAGCACAAGATGTCCCAGGTCACTCTCCATATTTTATTCTCTCAACCAAGTTATTTATGTATTTTGGTACTAGGTAATGAACCCAGCAGTGTTTAATCACTAAGTCACATTCCAAACCCTTTTTACATTTTATTTGGAGACAGGGTCTCCCTGAGTTGCTTAGGGCTTTCTAAGTTCCTGAGGTTGACATTGAACTTAGGATTCTTCTAACTCGACCTCCCAAATCACTGGGATTATGGACTCAATTGAGGTAATTAGAATGCAAATTTCAATGAGATGCAAATTTACTGCTCCTTTTCTTTTGACACTGGAGCTCCAATGATAGTGGGAGAGTGGGTTGTAAATTCCCACTTTTCAAATGAATTCTATCAGCAGAAATTAACATGGATTCAACCCCAAATCCTAATGTTTTCAATCAAGTCATAAGCACAACAATGAAAAGAAAAACTGACTAGGAGACTCAGGGCCAAGGGCAGATGTCTTTTGTCTTCACATGTTGGTTTTCCAGTTGACATTGTGGTTCACATGGAAAGTGCTCAGGTGTGGGAGTCTGTTGCATTGGCAGAATCTGGGAGTGTGTCCAAAAATGCTCAAAATTGCCAAGGACAAGTGCAGTTGTCATTTTGAGTTTCCTGTCACTGCAGCCTGGCGCACATTGCCTAGCTGAATAAGTTGCTGAAGAAATAGGCACACTAGCATACTCCTGAAAGAGATGTAACCTATGAATTAATAAGATTTGAATGATGTGAAACAACATGTACTCTTAAGAAATGCTGGTGACTCGGGAAGCACTGCTCCCTTTGAGTGCAGCTCCCTGCTGAAAAGTGGCATTGGCAATTACTTGCATATGAAACTGGTACTTCTTCAACGTGTTGATTCCATTGACTAACAAAGGAGAAAAACAAGCTGAGAGGATGGAAATTTGGCATCCTCAGAAGTGTTTTGTCTTGTTATTTTCTTTTTCCTATCCCTCAGTGCTGGGGACTGGAACCCTGCACTTTCCCCTTGTAAAGCAAGCTCCCTATGGTACGGGCTATATCATCAGCACAGGAACAGATTTTTAAGGTACATGACGTGATTCCCTCAGGTTCTGTGTATGTAAAGATCTATGCAGAGAAGCAACCCTAGACAAAGCCAATCAATGACTAATGAATTCTTAATTCTCCTTTTCACAACAATCTTGTAAGTAACCTTTTTGCATGTCAAGACTAAGAGTCAGGGGTGTGTCCTGAGGGAAAGAATTATCCTATCTTTACTTATGAAGAAAACTGTAGCTGATCACTGAGCAGAAAATTACATAAGTGATACATGAAAGAAAGGGCATGAGAAGAGGCAGGACTATGTGGGTATTAGATTATGCCCAGGTTGGTAGTATGAAATGAGATTTTGGAGATCATTCAGAATTGCATCCCTAACCATTACATTCACAATCTACTGACACCTTCCTAGATCTGTTTTTCTTACTTTTCCTTTTCGCATTTTACTTAGGAAAATTCTAACCAGCAAGTGCTGCACAAAGTGCACAAGCCAGGGCTGGTTCTGAATCTTACCTGTCATCTCAGGTCACATTCCAAACCCTTTTTACATTTTATTTGGAGACAGTGCTTGGTGAGGTAGAGGAAGGTGTTTTTCCTGAAAAAGACCAGTTTCCTTCAATGAGGGAATGCCTCATCAACTTAGCCAGACAATGTCAGGAAATATAGACAGGCAAAGGCTCTCAGGGTCTGGGTTCCAAGCACTGATATTTGCTGGCAGAAAAGAAACATTCCTCATCCAATTTTATTTTTCTGCTCTGTATTTTTTGCAGGATTTACTCTCAAGATTTATTACAGTGAGATAAGGACTAAAATTCATATCCCTGATCTCTTAATTATTCACTTGCCTTCAATTCCACTCAGGACAATGACTCACTTGGTTACCAGTGCTCCTGAACATAAGAGCTAAAATGGGAGAGCTCCTCTATCCAGGAGAAAGGGGCAGGCTTTGGGCTGGTCGGGAGTGAATGGCTCGGGGATTCCAGGCTCTACTTGGAGAATGCACTTGTTTTCTCTCCCCAGAGGGTTTTCTGATCTTGGACAGCATGGAGTTTGAGGAGTGGCTTCCATGACATGGTTCCTGCAGTGCAGACACAATCTGAGAACACAGATGAAAGACCTGACAGCACGATGGCTTAACGGTTCCCATGGCAACCAGAAATGCTTACGCTTCTGGATGCTTCAGACCAAGATTGAAAACAAGCACAAGCTCAGTTGTGATGGTCAGAGGAAAGATGAATGGAGCAAGTTCCAGGGACCTGCAGTTTTCAAAAATGTGATTTTAAACTCATTGTCCAGGAGAGGAGGACCTAAGCCGTCCACAGTTCTCAGGCCTGTGGTTGGTGGATCACTCCATCTCCAGGCAGGACAAGAAACCCCCTGAAGCCTGAGAGCTCACACTAAAGTTCAGTTTTGTTATGTGATACTGTTCTCCTTCGGTTGCACTGGGCATCATGACAGCAGGCATTTATTCCTCACCAGGTCCAGTGGGCCAGTTTGGGCAGAGGTGTGCTTGGTGGAACGTGGATCACCAAACTGAGCACTGGCTCCAGCAATATTTCCTCTAACCCCGCTCCTCCAGAACTATGCACACCTGGATTATCCTAGTCAGGAAAATAGCCTAGACCCCTACCAACCACCTGAATGAGGGCTGATGAGAGCTCAGGGTAGTGGGGCATGCAGTGAGCATGGTGGCTTTGGTGATCTTTGAGTATGGACACTTCACACCCATTGAGACTCTTTGCTCCTCCTTTCCAAGAAAGTTCAGAAGGAGAGCTGGAACCTGGGAAGTGGGTTGTCCAAGTGAAGGTGGGTGGCTCCTCTGATGGCTAATGTGGGGAGGAAGGAGTCATTCCCTCAGCATGTTGGACAGAGGCCAGAACAGTGCTTACATGCAAGGAGAGGTGTTCTGGGCTCACTCCACCTGCAAGGCCACACCTCTTTGGCTGTTGCCTTACATCTTGGCTGCACTCAGAAATTTACCTGCTGGGAACTTCCAGGGTCATCTCAACTCACCTTGACATGCAGAAATACCTTTCCTATCTGTTCACACAAGTGTTCATTCTCTTGACCAGACTAGAGCCTGTCTGGCACAGAGCCCTGTGGGATATTGCCATGAGTCCTCTTCCCATCCCCAGGTGGATGCCAACTACAAGTCAGTGGATAATATTAGAGCCTGTTGGTGGCATGATGAGCACAGCATCATGGGACATAACAACTTATTTGAACATGCACCATACTGAAAGGGCAATGGTTCAAAGTTTCCAAGATGAATACTCAAAGAGGAAGAGCAAGGACATTTGGGTGTCATGGAAATCAGAAGTGTGTTGGTGCTGAAAGCCTACTTCAGTGAAGAGACATTCTAAATCTAGTCAGTCTTCATGGTCTACCCACAAATTCCACAACACTTCTTCAGTTTCAACCTACTCTACAAATAGATGAAGTAGTACTTGGCCAATTCATTCTGTAAGCAACTATCATTATGGACCCTAATTTCCCTTGCAAGGACCTCAAAATTTCCCCTTGCAAAATTTGTGGATCTTTCTTATTGCTCTCAAGGGACAGCTGATTTCCATAAGCTGATTCATATTGTTTCTTGCACAAGAAACATGAGGAAAGGCTTTCCTTACAACACATCCCTTGCACACACTAACTACAAATTAAACAAGTTGAATTTGAAATAAGCAGCACTGAACCCAGCTCTCGAAATAAAGACTGCACTGCAATATCAGAAACGTAATCACAAACAGCTGTGCTAAAAGCAAACATGAAGATGCAACATGGGCAAAACCTGAATATCAAAACAGGAGTGATTCAAGAATATCCAAATGTGGGATAGGATTTCCTAATCAAGAAAAGTGTACCACAGGCATTAGGAAATTCTCAAATTCTTTTCATTTCTTTTTTTGTTTGTTTGTTTGTTTTTAAAATAGAATTTATTTTTGAAATGTTAATGTGTGCATTGTAGGAAAAATAATAACACAAGCAAAGAACAAAGTCATCCAGTCACAAGCAGCTTAGTTGGATGTGTCCCTCCAGGTCGTGTGTATACATACACAATATCCCAATTTGTGCAATTGAGATTGTAGTGTGTATCATGCTTTTCCATATATCATGAATATTCACCAATTCAAATCCCAAAGCTACATAAGTATTTTTGATAACCAAGAATACACTATACCAACTTAATCTGTTATCCTTTCTTGGGGACAAAAATTTCACTGAAGACAGAAATGGCAACAGCCTCTAGCTAGACATATTGACAGAGTTACAACTAAAATAATGCATTAACTTAATGCTCAAAATAAAATGAGACAAAGCAACAGGATTCACCAAGCTTGTTTCATTACCAGATTTTTACTATTAAGCATTAGCAAAAATGCATGTTCCTAATGAATTAAAGTATTCCTATAGTACAGCCAGAAGATGCAGAAACAAGTGGCTTACATGGAAATGTCAATCCTTGAGCACTTGCTCCCTTCTTTCCCTGTGTGCACCTCTGTGCCCCTCTGCTGCCAGCCTAACGAGTAAGTACTAATACACACTACCCAGAGACAAAGCAATTCCATGTCCCAGAAGCATCTATTCTATGAGTTATTACAAAAAGTTATTTACATATTGGCTAATACTCTGGCTCTACTTTCCATTTTATTTCTTCACTTGCTTCTACCCACCACCAAACTGCCACTTGCCTAATGCCTCTGTTTTCCCTATTTGGGTGTGAGTTCTTACAAAGAAGGGCTCATTTGTCATCCCTTACCCTGCAAAGAAAAATAAATTAATTACCAGAGAAGTGGTAAACATGAGAAAAATATATGATTTACACACTTCTACAGTGAATCTCTTGAGAACATCAATCAAAATTAACAAGAGTCTCTACAAGTGTTCCCTTCCTTTTGACACAGGAGCTCCAATGATAGTGAGAGAGTAGGTCATAAATTTCCCCATTTCAAATGAATACTATCAGCAGAAACTAACATGGATTCAAACCCAAATCCTACCATTTTTCATCAAGTCATAAGCAAGACAATGCAAAGAAAAACTGACTGGGAAACTCTGGACCCAGGGTGTTCATAAAGCCTAGAAATTGGTAAGGGTCAGGGAGGTATCAAGCCAGTGCAAGTTCTGGATCTTGCCTATCATCTTGGGTAGCCAGATGACATCAGGAAATATAAACAGGCAAAGGAAAGTGGTGATGCTCTTGGGGTCTGAGTTCCCAAGACCCATATTTGCTGACAGAAAGGAAACATTTCTCATCCAATTTCAATGTTCCTCTCTGTATGTTTTTACCTTGCACTCTCAAGATTTGTTACAATGAGAAAAGGGCTAAAATACATATCCCTGCTCTCTCAATGGTTCAGTTGCATTCAATTTCACTGAGACAACACCTCATTTGGTTGCCAATGCTTCTGTGACATGAGGGCAAAAAATGGGAGAGCTCCTCTCTCCAGGTAGGAGGGGCAGGAATCTGGGAGTTCAGGTATGAATGGCTAGAGGATTCCAAGCTCTGGATGGAGAAAAGCTGGTTTCTTTCTCCAGAGTGGTTCTCAGAGTCTCCAGAGTGGAGTTTGAGGAATGTCTCCAGTGATCTGGCACTTGCCCCACAGATTTCGTTGGAGGTCACAGAGGAAAGACCTGACATCACCATGGCGTCACAGGTCCCATGGCAACCAGAGAATATTCTGCTCCTGGCTTCTTCAGATCAACATTGAAAACAAGCACCAGCTGAGTTGTGATGGCCAGAGGAAAGAAGACAGGAGCGACTGCCAGGGAACTGAGGTTTTCCAAAATGTGATTTTAACCTCTTTGGCCAGGAGAGCACAGTCCAGTTGCCCATGGATCCCTCCAGGACCAGGCAAGACAAGGAACTCCTCTGAAGTCTGACAGCTCATACTAAACTTCAGGTCTGCTAGGCATCACTACACTCCTTGGCTATACTTGGCTTCATGACAGCAAGCAGTTATCCCCCACCAGTTTCAGTGGGCCTGTTTGGGTGGAGGTGTGCTTGGAGACACATGGATCCCCAAGTTGAGCAATGACTCAGCACTATTTCCTTCCTAACCCTCTCCTCCAGGACTAGGCCTACCCAGAATATCCTACTCAGGAAACTAGCCTAGGGCCCTAGCAATCAAACCATATGATGGCTGGTCATAGCTGCTAAAGGCACTGGAGCATGCAGTAAGCAGGGCAGATTAAGTGATTTTCAAATTGGGATACTTCACAACCAATCTTTTGGGATTCTCAATGTTTCCTAGAAAGTTCAATCAGGTGACATCTGGAACCTGGGAAGTGGGTCTTCTAGGTGAAGGTGGATCCAACTTCTGAAGACTTAAGTGGTGTCCTGGGACTAATTCACTCTGGATGTCAGACAGAGGATAGGATGTGGCTGACATGCCAGAGAGATACTCTGTGCTCACTACACCTGCAAAGCTACACATCCTTGGCTGTGGCCTTACAACTAAGATACACTCAAAAATTTATCTGCTGAGATATTCCAGGGACACCTCAACTCACCTCGAGATGCAGAAATTACTGGTAGTTCTATGTTCTCCCATGGGTTTTTTCCTCTTGACCATATTAGTGCCAACCTAGCACAAGGTCATTTAGAAAATATCCATCCTCCTCTTAGCAGCCCTGGGAGGATGCTGACTAAAAGTCAATGGATCATAGAAGAGCCTGCTGGTGGCCTAAGAAACACAGCATCATGTGGCATAACTCCAGATTGGAACATGTACAGTGCAGAAAGGACTATGATGAAAAGCTTCCAAGATTAAAATTCAAAGAGGGAGAGCATGTACATTGTGTTGGCACTGAAAGCACATGACTGTTGGTGCTGAAAGCCTATTTCAATGAAGAGACATTCTAAAACAATACAGCCATCATCATTCACCCTCAAATTCCATGTCCTGCCTTCAGGTTCAACATATTCTACAATACAGGAAGAAGTACCTGCCAGTTTATTCTGTAAGCATCCATTATTACAGACCCAAATTCCCCTTGCAAGCACCTCAAATCCCTTGCAAACTCATGGGTCTGTCTTGTTGCTCTCAAGGGACAGCTGATAAGGCACATTCATAGCTTTTCTGGCACAAGAACCATGAGAAAAGGCTTTCTTTAAAGCACAGCAAGTATAGCCATGATCTACAGTTGAAACGAGTTGAATTTGGAATATGTAGCACTGAACCCAGCTTTCCAAATAAACACTGCATCACAACATCATGAATGTAAACAGAGAGAGCTCTGATAAAAGGCAAAAGTGAAGAGCCAAAAGTGAATATCAAAACAGGAGTGGATCAAGAATATCTGTATGTGGGATCAGACTAACTGAGCAGGAATAATATAACACAGTACGTTGCGAATTGTCAAATGATTTTCATTACTTGACTTGTTTTGACTCACCACCAACCTGCAAAATGCCTAATGACTCTGGTTTCCTTCTTTCAGCGTGAGTTTATGCAATGAATGGTTTTCTGTTTTTTAACTTATTCAACAAAGAACAATCTAACATTTCCCAGATCCCTGGTAAACATGAGAACATGTGCTTTTCCTGCTTCTACAGTGCATCTATTGAGGACATCCATCATAATTAACAAGAGTCTCTACAAGTGTTCCCTTCTTTTTGACACTGGAATTCCAATGAGAGTTGGACAGTAGGTGGTAAACTCCCCCTTTCTCCTGAATGCTATCACCAAAATCTAACATGGATTCAGCCCCAAATCCTACTATTTTTCATCATGTCATAAGCAAGACAATACAAAATAAAACTGACTAGGAAATCAGGGCCAGGGATGGTTGTTTTCTGTCTTCACAATTTGGTTTTCCAATTGACCTGTGGTTCACAACACAAGCACTCAGCTGTGGAAGTTCCCTTCATTGGCAGTCTGGGAGTGAGTCCAAAAAACCTCAAAATTGGCAAGGGTCTGTGAAGGGTCAATTTGAATCTTGTGCCAGTGCAATCTGGTGCACATGGTCAATCAAGAGAATTGTTCAGAAAAGATGTTTATAGGACACTCAAGAGTGAGTGGCAACATCTGAAGTGATGACAATTGAATGATAGAAAGGAACATGTCCTCTTAAGAAACACAGGTGACTGGAATTCACTGCTGACTTTGACTGCAGCTCCCAGGGGAAAGGAGTCAATGGAAATTGCTGGCAGTTGTTTTCAGTCTTGAAAAGTGTTCATTGGGCTGAATAAGAGAGGAGAAAAAGAAAAAGATTGAGAGATGAGGAGGTTTGCACACTCTGAGATGTCTTTTCCTGTTGTTTTTTTCTTCTTTGCATCCAATGGTGCTGGGGCATTGAACACTGGCCTTTCCGCTTGCAAAGCCTGTGCCCTACGGGGTTGTCTATATCATCAGCACTGGAATAGCTCCTTTGAGGTACATGACTTGATCCAGTCAGGTTCTGTGTCTCTGAAGTTCTCTGCAGAGAAACAACCCTGGACAAAGCCAGTTAATGACTAAGGAATTCTTAATTCTCCTTTTAAAAACAATCTTGCAAATAACCTTCTTTACGTCTCAGCACCCACAGTCTAGGGGTGTGTCCTGAGGGAAAGAATTATCCTGTCATTACATAAGGAGGAAACCAGTAGTAGCTCATCCCTGAGCAGAAAATTATATCACTGATCTATGGAGGACAGGGCATGAGGAGAGTCAGGACTATGAGGGTATTAGAACATGCTCAGGTTGTTAGTATGAAAGGAGATTTTGGGAATCATTGTCCATTGCATCCCAGGGCATTAAATTCACTGTCTACTGACACCTTCCTTAAATTTGTTTTCTTTTTTACTTTTCATTTGGCATTTGACTTTGGAACTTCTACCCAGCAGATTGCAGTGCAAAATGCACAAGCCAGTGCTGGTTCCAGATCTTACCTATCATCTCAGTAGGGATGAGATAGAAGAAGTTGTTTGCCCTGGGAAAGGCCAGTTTCCTTCAATGAGGGAATGCCTCATCAACCTAGTCAGACGATGTCAGAAAATGTAAACAGGCAAAGACAATAATAGACAAAGCCAATCAACGACTAAGGAATTCTTAATTCTCCTTTTCACGACAATCTTGCAAATAACCTTTTTTACAGCACACTACTGGGTGGCACTCTACTTCTGTGTTCCCAGGACCCATATTTGCTGGCAGAAAGGAAACATTCCTCATCCAATTTCAATCTTCCTCTCCGTATGTTTTTACCTTTCACTCGCAAGATTTGTTACAATGAGAAAAGTGCTGAAATTCAGGTCCCTGATCTCTCAATGATTCAGTTGTATTCAGTTACACTGAGGACAACACCTCACTAGATTACCAATGCTCCTGTGACATGAGAGTAAAAAATGCAATAGCTCCTCTCTCCAGGTAGAAGGAGCAAGCATCAGGGAGTTTGGGTGTGAATGGCTAGAGGAATCCAGGCTCTAGATGGAGAAGAGATGGTTTCTCTCTCCAGAGGGGTTTTCAGAGCCTTGAGTAACATGGAGTTTGAGGAGTGTCTCCTGTGACCTGGTGCTCGCCCCACAGATTCCGCCTGAGGTCACAGAGGAAAGACCTGACAGCAAAATGGTGTCATGGGTCCCATGGCAACCAGAGAATATTCTGCTCCTGGCTTCTTCAGATTAACATTGAAAACAAGCACGAGCTCAGTTGGGATGGTCACAGGAAAGAAGATGGGAGTGAGTGCCAGGGAACTGAGGTTTTCCAAAATGTGATTCTAACCTCTTTGGCCAGGAGAGCACAGCCCCACGGTCCATGGATCCCTCCAGGACCAGGCAAGACAAGGAACTCCTTTGAAACCTGACAGCTCACACTAAACTTCAGGTCTGCTAGGTGCCACTGCACTCCTTTGGCTATACTTGGCTTCATGACAGTAGGCAGTTATCCCCCACCAGTTCCAGTGGGCCTGTTTGGGTGGAGGTGTGCTGGGAGACATGTGGATCCCCAAGCTGAGCAATGATTCCAGCACTATTTCCTTCCTAACCCTCTCCTCCTGGACTGGGCCTACCCAGAATATCCTACTCAGGAAACTAGCCTAGGGACCTAGCAACCACACCGAATGATGGCTGGTGACAGAGGCTCATGCAAGTGGAGCATGCAATGAGCATGGTGGGTTAAGTGATCTTTGAATTAGGATACTTCTCACCCAATATTGGGGGTTGCTCCCTTTTTCCTAGGAAGTCCAATCAGGTGACATCTGGAACCTGGGAAGTGGATGCATCTCCTGAAGGTTTAAGTGGTGTCGTGGGAGTCATTCACTCACAATGTTGGATGGAGGATAGGATGATGCTGACAATCTGATACTGCAGTTTACCGTTGACGAGTTCTGCTCCTTCTAATGTTGAAGATTGAACACTAGATAAGCACACCAAGGCAAGCACATTAAGCAGGTTTTATTTAAAGCTAATAATACAGACTTCTCCCAGAGGAAGAAGAGGGCCATGGCTGATGTTCTAAAGTCCCAAGAAGTGAGCACACCCTACATCTGTTATAGGTTTAATTCTCTTCTGTTCTCCAGTTCTCTTCCTCCTTATCTCTCCTTCCTACCTACCTGACTAGGCCTTGTTTTACATTAAGTGAAAAGCCATGGGCAGGGGGAGGGCCAAGGTGATTCAGGCAGGTAAGGGCCCAGGGGCATTAATTAGCAGCTCAATGCATGCAGTCCTTGATAAAGGCAGGTAAATTTGGTAATCAATGGACTCCAGAGATCCTTGACATTCCATTCTTCCAGGAACAATTTCCAACTTCCAGAGGCAGATGGCTTCATGGCTTCATTTCCTCGATTTTACCTGATCCCCTATTTCTACATTAACTACTTGTCCTTAATTCTGGCTTCCTTTCCCCCTTTTGCTTTAGAAACTCCTAACTGTTATAAGGAAAAGAAAGGGGGCACCGATCATTCTGGCTGCTTTGAAGCTGAAAGGGGGCAGCGAAGGGCAAGCAGTTTGGAGTTCCTTTTTTTAAAAATTGGGTCAATTGAGGGGTCCAAGGTAGAAGCTGGTGGGGGAAGAGCAAGTTGTAAAGTCATCTGGGGGTGGGTGCTTCTAGATAAACAAAAAGACATGAGTACTGAAATGAGATTAGTACAAAGTAAATATTGTAACATCTGGAACATGCCACTGAGTATCATGAAAATGACAGAAGTCAATCTCTCACCAGGACATGGAAGAACTGAGAAATTGTTCCCATAACACAGCCTAGCAAAGACTGGAGAGGACAAGGCCTTTATTTGGGGACTTTAACATTGTCCAGGTTATCAGGAATGTAAACACAACATTTAACTCTTAATGTCATAGATGTCCCCAGAAAATATAGTTAAGCTACTTAATGTCATCTGATTTTTGTAAAATATCCCTTTATTGATATAACCTGTGTTTAGTAGAGATCTCTATACTTCTGTCACTAGCAAACATAGATTAAGCCTACCTGTGTCTGTAGACTTTAAACTGACTAAAAACTTCTGACTCTGGCAATTTCTCTCGATGGTTATCAGGCACATTTGCCTAAGATTCTTTCATTTGTAGCTTCCTGTCTTTATTCTAGTGGGTTTGCACAAGTGTACATCTTAAGTTATATTTAACTATTATTTCTTTTAAATGCCCAAGAATGGCTATATTTTGGTTTTAACTGTTTGCTGGGTGTCTAAGATCAAGCTGGTCAAACTGACCTGTTTCTGTCTTGTTAAAGAGTCAGCTGAGTTCCCACAGGTGTCACTTGTAGAGAATATAAGAGCAGCTTCTTAGTTCCACCAGTGCCATTGGTTAGGCAGGGTCTCCTTGATGAGGCGGCTTCCTTTGGAAGCATCAAGGGATGTCTCCCTTTTTTCATGACCCTTCTCTGCATCAAATGCACTAAGTGATTTTGCATCCTCTAGTGGTCTCAAGAATCTCCTTGATCAGGAGGTTGTGTGACTCAGAGTTGCAACGCTCCTTAGAGAAGTTCTCTTGTTCCCTGGGTTCAGGCTGACTGAGGACAAAAGATCCAAATACTGGTCTATCTTGCCCTCTGTATTTAATTCCAATTTCTAAGTTTGATCTTAATCATCCACCAAGCCAGTCTCACCAGTCATAAAGTAAGAGTACTGGGCTTTAACTTCAATGTCTTTAACTTTATAGTTATTTACCCTTTTATTTAACTGGAATCTGTATTAGTACTGGAAGTTACCACTATCTGTTCTATAGGTGATGGCTTATTATGACAAGTTATCTAGGTTGTGTGTTCTGGAAGCAGCTAGTTCTTTTTTTTATTACTATTATTGTATACAAATGGGATACATCTTTTTTCTCTATTTGTACATGGAGTCAAGGCATACCATTTGTGTAATCATACATTTACATAGGGCAATGATGTTTGATTCATTATTTTTTCCTTCCCCCCCACCCTTCACACCCTCTTTCCCCTCTATACAGTTCTTCTTTCCTTTATTCTTACCACACTCCTTATCCCTAACCCTAAACCTAACCCTAAACCTAATGCTAACCCCTCCCACCCCCCATTATATGTCCTCAGTGGCTTATCAGCGAGATCATTTGTCCTTTAGTTTTTTGAGATTGGCTTATCTCACTTAGCATGATATTCTCCAATTTCATCCATTTGCCTGCAAATGCCATAATTTTATCATTCTTCATTGCGGAGTAATATTCCATTGTATATATATGCCACAGTTTCTTTATCCATTCATCAACTGAAGGGCATCTAGGTTGGTTCCACAGTTTGGCTATGGTGAATTGAGCAGCAATAAACATTGATGTGGCTGTATCTCTGTAGTATGCTGATTTTAAGTCCTTTGGGTATAGGCCAAGGAGTGGGATAGTTGGGTCAAATGGTGGTTCCATTCCAAGTTTTCTGAGGAATCTCCACACTGCTTTCCAGAGTGGCTGCACTAATTTGAAACCCCACCAGCAATGTATGAGTGTTCCTTTTTCACCACATCCTCGCCAACACCTATTGTTGCTTGTGTTCTTGATAATCGCCATTCTAATTGGGGTGAGATGAAATCTTAGGGTAGTTTTGATTTGCATTTCCCTTATTACTAGGAATGCTGAACATTTTTTCATATATCTGTTGATTGCTTGTACATCTTCTTCTGTGAAGTGTCTGTTCATTTCCTTAACCCATTTGTTGATTGGATTATTTGTATTCTTGGTGTAGAGTTTTTGAGTTCTTTATAGATTCTGGAAATTAGTGCTGTATCTGAAGTATGGTTGGCAAAGATATTCTCCCACTCTGTAGGCTCTCTCTTCACATTGCTGATAGTTTCCTTTGCTGAGAGAAAGCTTTTTAGTTTGAATCTATCCCAGTTGTTGATTCTTGCTTTTGATTCTAGTGCTGTGGGAGTCCTGTGAAGGAAGTCTGATCCTAAGCCAACGAGTTGAAGATTTGGACCTACTTTTTCTTCTATAAGATGTAGGGTCTCTGGTCTGATTCTGAGGTCCTTGATGAATTTTGAGTTGAGTTTTGTGTAGAGTGAGAGATAGGGGTTTAATTTCATTCTATTGCATATGGTTTTCCAGTTTTCCCAGCACCGTTTGTTGAAGAGGCTATCTTTTCTCCATTGCATATTTTTGGACCCTTTGTCTAGTATGAGAAAATTGTATTTATTTGGGATTGTGTCCATGTCCTCTATTCTGTACCATTGATCTACCTATCTATTTTGGTACCAATACCATGCCATTTTTGTTACTATTGCTTTGTAGTAGAGTTGAAGATCTGGTATTGCAATACTCCCTGGAAGCAGCTAGTTCTGAGAAACATTAACAGGTAACAGTTTTACAAAATGAAATTAGCAAGAGTAAAATTATATATTCAGCTTTTATAATAACTATCTTGAATTTTGACTGAGCACCACATTATATACCCTATTTGAGATCACAGTATTTTTACAACAAGAACCAATCTTTTGACTATAATTTTAAATAAACTGAAGTCTGACTTATTTTGGAGCCATTCTAATATGCAGCAATGTGGGAGGCAGAGCCTTATCTCAGGTAAGGTGTGGTTCTTTACAAATCTTAAATGTTCTAATTCTGATGTTGATCTTTGTTTCTTTCTTAAATATGTAATTTTTAGTAGTTTATATGTACTATTTCCTGAGTCTATATGAATTTTATAATTAACACAATTTAACATTATATCTAAAAAATGAATTAAAGAAAGGCTGAGACAGAGCTTTTAATATTTCTTTTGTGTGGCAAAGTGGCAAACTGCTTTTATGTTTCACAATATTAACTTTTAAACAAAACAGGCTCTAACGCTTAGAAATACATTTACATTTAAAATTCTTTATCTCAGTGTAAAAAGTAACAAATTTTACATATAACCTATAACAGGTCCTATTCTAGAACATTAAATGATAGAAATTAATTCCCAATAAAATTTACTATTTATAAGTTTAAAGTTACCATTACAGACAAGTTTAACTTGGAGAATAGCAGCTTGATAAATTTCCTGTTTTAAAAACTTTTATACCTGGAAAACATGAACACATTTAATATAAAGACATGAACACAATTAATATAAAGAGTTACCATTTCACAATTACCTTGATACATTTATCTTACCAAATTTAATTTTTAAAGAAACATTTAGAATCTGTAACATAGTACAATACTCTAACAGTTGTTTAACCATAATGGTATAAAACCCAATTTTTAGCATTAATTGTTCTAAAGAATAAAACTTAATAGACACAAAGTTAAGAGTAAATTAGTGTTTCTAAGAAATCCTTGTCATTTTACCATATTGATTAAACTTTGTTTTATATTAGAACTTTAGTATTTCACCTTACGAGAAACACTAAATAGCTTTAGCTGTCTCACATACATACAAACAACTTAGTTACATGCAAACTTCTTGAAATTTGCCCCTTACTTACACAGACTTTCTTAGCACTTACTTAGACCCTCATGTATTTCATCCCACAAGCAGTTACTTATGCAAAAACATTTCATTTTCCCTTTTACTAAATATATTTCCATACCCAGAACATTTTATTTTCTCTTTCAACTTTTTTTTTCATTTTGAGCCAGAAGCCAGATTTATTTTAGATTTGTTTTAAAGTGGAGAATGAATGAAAAGAAGCCAAAAGAAGCCAAGCTTGAGACAGGGAAATTATTTAAGGTATTCTTTTCTTTTTTATAAATTTATTTTTATTGTAAACAAATGGGATACATGTTGTTTCTGTTTGTACATGGAGTAACAGCGTACCATTTGCATATTCATACATTTACATAGAGTAATGATGTTTGATTCATTCCATTATTTTTTCTTCTCCCCCACCCCTCCCACGTCTCTTTTACTGCTATACAGTCCCTCTTCCTCCATTCTTGCCCCTCGCCCACCCCCCATTATGTGTCATCATCCACTTATCAGTGAGATCATTTGTCTTTTGGATTTTTGAGATTGGCTTATCTCACTTAAAATGATATTCTCCAATTTCATCCCTTTGCCTGCAAATGCCATAATTTTATTATTCTTTATAGCTGAGTAATATTAGTATATATATATTAATATATATATCATTATATATTTTATACATATAATATATATGTATATACCACAGTATATACATATATATACATATATATATGTATACATACATATATATGTATAAGTATATGTATATATACATATATACATATATATACATATACATATATATATGTATATGTATATATACATATATACATATATACATATATATACATATATATTAATATATATATAATATATATATTATACATATAATATATATGTATATACCACAATTTCTTTACCCATTCATCAATTGAAGGGCATCTAGGTTGGTTCCACAGTCTGGATATTGTGAATTAAGCAGTTATGAACATTGATGTGGCTGTATCTCTGTAGTATGCTGATTTTAAATCCTTTGGGTATAGTCCGAGAAGTGGTAAAGCTGGGTCAAATTGTGGTTCCCCTCCAAGCTTTCTGAGGAATCTCCACACTGCTTTCCAGAATGACTGCACTAATTTGCAACCCCACCAGCAATGTACAATTTTACCTTTTTCCCCACATCCTCTCCAACACCTATTGTTGCTTTTATTCTTGATAATCACCATTCTAATTGGGGTGAGACGGAATCTTAGTGTAGTTCTCATTTGCATTTCTCTTATTACTAAAGATGGTGAACATTTTTTCATATATCTGATGATTGCTTGTAGATCTTCTTCTTTGAAGCATCTGTTCATATCCTTAGCCCATTTGTTGATTGAATTACTTGTATTCTTTGTGTAGAGTTTTTTGAATTCATTATATATTCTGGAAAGTAGTGCTCTATCTGAAATATGAGTGGCAAAGATTTTCTCCCACTCTGTATGTTCTCTCTTCGCATTGCTGATAGTTTCCTCTAATGAGAGAAAGCTATTTAGTTTGAATCTCTCCCAGTTATTGATTCTTGCTTTTATTTCTTGTGCTATGGGAATCCTCTTAAGGAAGTCCAATCCTAAGTCAAAAAGTTGAAGATTTGGACCTACTTTTTCTTCTATAAGATGCAGGGTCTCTGGTCTGATTTCAAAGTCCTTGATCCATTGTGAATTGATTTTTTTGCCGGGTGAGTGATAGGGGTTTAGTTTCATTTTGTTGCATATGAATTTTCAGTTTTCCCAGCAACATTTTTTGAAGATGCTATCTTTTCTCCATTGCATATTTTTGGCACCTTTGTCTATTATGAGAAAATTGTATTTATTTGGGTTTGTGTCCATGTCCTCTATTCTGTACCACTGATCTACCTGTCTATTTTGATGCCAATACTATGCTGTTTTTGTTACTATTGCTTTGTAGTGTAGTTGAAGATCTGATATTGTGATATCCCCTGTTCTATTCTTCCTGCTAAGGATTGCTTTAGCTATTCTGGGTTACTTGTTCTCCTAGATGAATTTCATGATTGCTTGCTCTATTTCTGTAAGGTATGTCATTGGGATTTTAATTGGAATTTCACTGAATCTGTATAGCACTCTTGGTAGTATGGCCATTTTGACAATATTAATTCTGCCTATCCAAGAACATGGGAGATCTTTCCATCTTCTAAGTTCTTCCTTAATTTCTTTCTTCAATGTTTTGTAGTTTTCATTGTAGAAATCTTTTACCTCTTTGGTTAGATTGATTCCCAAGTATTTCATTTTTTTTTTTTGAGGCTATTGCAAATGCTGTTGTTTTCCACATTTCCCTTTCAGCTGTTTCATCGCTTGTGCCTAAAAATGCTTTGGATTTATGAGTGTTGATTTTACAGCCTGGTATTTTGCTGAATTCATTGATGAGGTCTAGAAGTTTTCTGGAGGAGGTTTTTGGATCCTCTAAACATAGAATCAGGTCATTAGCAAATAGTGGCAGCTTAAGTTCCTGTTTTCCTATTAGTATCCCTTTAATTTCTTTGGTCTGCCTAATTTCTCTGGCTAGAGTTTCGATGACAATATTGAATAGAAGTGGTGAAAGAGGACATCCCTGCCATGTTACCATTTTTAAAGGGAATGTTTTCAGTTTTTCTCAATTAAGAATGATGTTGGCCATAGGCTTAGCTTAAATAGCCTTTACAATGTTCAGGTATGTTCCTACTATCCCTATGTTTTCTAGTGTTTTGAGCATGAAGGGGTGTTGTATTTTGTCAAACACTTTTTCTGCATCAATTGAAATAACTACATGATTCATATCCTTAAGTCTATTGACATGATGGATTACATTTATTGATTTATGAATGTTGAACCATCCTTGCATTCCAGGGATGAAGCCCACTTGATCGTGGTGCATGATTTTCTTAATATGTTTTTGGATACGGTTTGCCAATATTTTATTAAAGATCTTTGCATCTATATTCATCAAGGATATTGTTCTAAAATTTTCTTTCCTTGATTTGTCTTTTCCTGGTTTGGGTATGAGGGTGATATTAGCTTCATAGAATGAGTTTTGTAGGATTTCCTCCTTTTCTATTTCCTGGAATACTTTGAGAAGTATTAGAATGAGTTCTTCTTTGAAGGTCTTGTACAACTTGGCTGATGATCCATTTGGTCCTGGGCTTTTCTGGGTTGGTAGGCTTTTGATGACTTCTTCTATTTCATTGCTTGATATTGATCTGTTTCAATTGTGTATGTCCTCCTGGTTCAGTTTGGGAGGAGCATATGTCTCTAGAAATTTGTCAATGTCTTTGGTTGTTTCTATTTTGTTAGAATACAGATTTTCAAAGTAGCTTCTCATTATGTTCTGTATCTCAGTGGTGTCTGTCGTGATATTTCCATTTGCATCATGTATTTTAGTAATTTGAGTCTTCTCTCTCCTTCTCTTTGTTAGTGTGGCTAAGGGTTTGTCTATTTTTTGTACTTTCTTAAAGAATCAACTTTTTGTGTTGTCAATTTTTTGAATAGTTTCTTTTGTTTCTACTTCATTGATTTCAGCTCTGATTTTAATTATTTCCTGTCTTCTACTACTTTTGCTGTTATTCTGTTCTTCTTTTACTACGGCTTTGAGCTGTAATGTTAGGTCACTTAGTTTTTGACTCTACATTATTTTCTGGAATGTGCTCCATGCTATGAATTTTCCTGTTAGTACCACTTTCATAGTGTCCCAGAGATTTTGATATGTTGTATCGTCATTCTCATTGACCTCTAAGAATTTTTTAATCTCCTCCCTGATGCTTTTTGTTATCCATGTTTCATTCAATAGATTATTCTTTAGTCTCCAGGTGTTGGAGTAATTTCTCTTTTTTATTTTGTCATTGATTTCTACTCTCAGTCCATTATGATCTATAGAAAACAAGGCAGTATCTCTATATTTTTTGCATTTCCTAAGGGTTGCTTTGTGGCATAACATATTGTCTATTTTTGAGAAAGTTCCATGTGCTGCTGAGAAGAATGTGAATCCACACGTTGATGGGTGGAATATTCTATATATGTCTATTAAATGTAGGTTATTGATTGTGTTATTGAGTTCTATGGTTTCTTTGGTTGGATTTTGTTTGGAATACCTATCTAGTGCTGACAGCGGTCCGTTATAGTCACCCAGAATTATTGTGTTGTGGTCTATGTGATTCCTGAAATTGAGAAAGATTTGTTTGATGGACAGGGAGGCACAATTGTTTGGGGCATAAATATTTATTCTTGTTATGTCTTCCTTATTTGTGGTTCCCTTAAGCATTATTAAATGTCCTTCTTTATCCCTTCTGACTAACTTTGACTTGAAGTCCACTTCATCTGATATAAGGATGAAACCCCCACTTTTTTACTGAGTCCATGTGTATGGTAGGCTTTTTCCCATCCTTTCACCTTTAGTCTGTGGATGTCTTTTTCTATGAGATGAGTCTCTTGCAGGCAGTATATTGTTGGGTCTTTCTTTTTAATCCATTCTGTCAGTCTTTGTCTTTTGATTGATGAGTTTAGGCCATTAACATTCAGGACTATTATTGAGATATGATTTATATTCCCAGTCATTTGTCTTATTTTTGGTTTTTAAGTTGTCTTGCTTTCTCCTTTGAGTGGTTTTTCTCTAAGGTAGTTCCTCCCTTTGCTGACCTACATTATTGTTTTTCATTTCCTCTTCATTGAATATTTTGTTGAGAACATTCTGTAGTGCAGGCTTTCTATTTGTAAATTCTTTTAACTTTTGCTTATCATGGAAGGATATTATTTCATCTTCAAATATGAAGTTTAGTTTTGCTGGGTATAGGATTCTTGGTTGGCAACCATGTTCTTTCAGAGATTGAAATATGTTGGTCCAGGCCCTTCTAACTTTTAGAATCTGGGTTGAGAAGTCAGCTGCTATCTGTATTGGTCTCCCCTATATGTAATCTGATGCTTTTCTCTCATGGCCTTCAAAATCCTATCTTTAATTTGAATGTTAGGCATTGTCATTATAATGTGCCTTGGTGTAGATCTGTCGTGATTCTGTGCATTTGGTGTTCTGTAAGCCTCTTGTATTTGATTTTCCATTTCATTCTTCAGGTGTTGGAAATTTTCTGATATTGTTTCATTGAATAGGTTGTTCATTCCTTTGGTTTGTATCTCTGTGTCTTCCTCAATCCCAATAATTCTTAATTTGGTCTTTTCATGATGTCCCATAGATCTTGGAGATTCTGTTCATGATTTCTTATCATCTTCTCTGTTTGGGCAACTTTATTTTCAAGTTTAAATATTTTGTCTTCATTGTCTGAGGTTCTGTCTTCCAAGTGGTTTAGTCTTTTGGTGATGCTTTCCATTGGGTTTTTTATTTGTTTTTTTGTCTCCTTCATTTCAAGGATTTCCATTAGGTTTTTTTGAGAATCACTATCTCTTTGTTGAAATAATCTTTTGCTTCCTGCAGGTGCTCTTTCAGTTAATTGGTATTATCATTCATTGCCTGCATTTGCTCTCTTACCTCATCCTTTGCTTCCCGAATCATCTTAATCATGTATAATCTGAAGTCCTTTTCTGACATTTCTTCTAATATACTGTCATTGGATTCTATTAATACAGAATCTAGATTTGTGTGGGTCATTTTCTTCCCTTGTTTTTTCATGTTGTTCATGTATCTTCTCCTCTAGCAGTGCAGATCTGGGGTATTGCAGATTTCCCCCTATAGGTTTATAGTGGCCCTATAGGTTTCCAAAACCTTTTCTTTAAGGGGAGATTAATATTAGCAGTGCCCTAATCAGACACTATGCAATCCTAAGCCATATAGCCCCTATGGGGATAATAACTAAATTGTCATAGTAAACAAAATGAGTTCAAATATTATCTTCGGTAAAACAAACAGGTTTGCAATAAGGTCTGCAGTTTCTAATGGAGGACAAAGAGGATGCAGAGGGATGTAGAATGTAGCTGTTAATGGGATAAGAAAAGAATATACAGAAGTTCTAGAAAATGGAAAATGTGAGAGTGTAATGAAAAGACATTGGATGTTTGCATGCAAAAAATGGAGACAGAGACTCTGAGGGAACAGGTAAATAAAAGGAAAGGAGAGCAAGAAAAGTAAAGAAATAAAAACTTAAAATTTTTAAAAAGGAGAAAAAAGAAAATCTACAGTATAACAGTCATATAGTAATGAAACCTCCCATTGTTCAGTAGCCTGATGCATGAGAGGTACCTGACAATGAGCTTCAAGCCTCCAGCAGGCTTCACAGGATGGGATTTTTCCCACCCAAAGATCAGAGTTACGGCTTCCAGGATTATTCTAGATGGCCACTCTGGCTTTGAAATGTGTTGGCAAATGGGGAACTGCCGCTCAGGGGTGGATGTGTTCAGCTTGAGGCCCTGGAGATGGGATGTTGGTTGGTCTGCAGGGGTCCTGGAGGTCCAGTGTGTTTGGTGTGGTTGTGGGATCCTGGAGGCTGGTGCAATCAGTTGGTCTGGGGTCCTGGTGATAGGGCACAGTCCATTGGCCTTGGGGTTCTGGCAACAGGGAACAGTCAGTCGATGTGAGGGCACCAGAGGCAGGGAGTGATTGGTTGGGCTGAGTTATCCTGGAGATGGGGCCTAGTCATTCCAGCCAGGGGTCCTACAGGGCCTGGCTGTTGTCTCAAAATTGCAGCAGCCACACGTAATCAAACCTGCAGGTACTGTAACAGTGAACTTCCAGGCGACAGCAGGCAGTTGGTGCTCCACTGGTGGTAGGCGATCAGTTTGCTGACTGTTGTCAGATGATCAGGAGGTGAACCTCGTGCATTAGGTGATGGATAGGTGTAAGGCAGGCAATGGACGGGCGAGAGGCAAGCAAATGGCGGATGATAGACACCTGACAGCGAGCAATCTGCCTCTCTTTCCTATTTGTTGACCCCTTTTGTTCACATTCTGAAACAACTCTTATTAAATTTCTGAATTTAGATAAATTACTCTATTTTAATAAGATTAAGTATTTTGTTATTTATAGTATTCTAATTGAAACACAGTTGAAACTTTTGAGACCCTGTTGGGGGCTGTGTCATGTGGGCTGTGCCAGGATGGTGCCTGGCGCCCAGCTGGAGGTTGTTTTGATCACATCAGCAGTGAGGAGGTTTAATATAAGCACACCCAGGTGATTTATCATTGGTCATATTCAATTAAGTCCATGCACACAATACATGCACAGGTGTTCCCAAGTGCTCCTGCTCAGTCCTGCTCATTTTAACCTTTGCCATGATAGGGCAGCTGGTTCCTCGCCTCATCTCAACTGGCAAGGCCCTGCCCTCCACCTCCTGGAGGCAGTATAAGTGGGCAGTAGGTAGAAGGAAAAGGGAAGCAGCTAGCAGAAAGGAGAAGTACCTAGCAGAGAAGAGAAGCAGCTAACAGAGAAAAGAAACAGCTAGCAGAAAGAAGAAGCAGCTAGCAGAGAGAAGAAGCAGTAAGCATTAAGCAGCAGGGAGTGGCAGAAGGCAGATCATAGAGTGGAGAACTGAGAACACACCTCTAGGTTGTAGATCACAGATCGCAGTACATGATATGCACCACTAAGAAGCACCTTAGACAGATAGCACCTAGTTCACAGGATGCGGGACTTACCTCTAAGAAGAAGCAGCAGAACTCTAAGAAGAAATAGATCTCTGATAAGCAAAGAAACCTGTCTTTCTCTAAAAACTTCCTCAATAAGCAAAGCCTATCTTTCTCTCAAAGCCTTTCTTCCTCTATAATCAAGCAAGATTTTCTTTCTCTAAGCAAAGTCTCTCTTCCTCTATAAATTAGTGAATATAGGAAAAGTAGTTTATTCCCAGTCCACCTCTGATAAATACCCACACAATTGTTGCTGCAGGTGGTAACAAATATCTGCAGGATTGTTGCCGTGGGTGGCGACAGGACCCTTTGTATATAGAATTGCACTTGTTAGGGCATAACTCTTAGTAACCTTGCTTTTAGTTTAGTGATGACACAAAGCAAGTTTAAACCCTTTTATTTACCAACCTATGAAAACACCAATGATGCTTAAGTATGATACCCCTTGGTATTTAAGGAGTTAAGAGTACTTGATGTTATTTAACAATTAGCATTTTAACTTTGTAAATTAATCAGATGTCTCTACAAACACATTTGAGTAATCCCATACATGTCAACTCTAATTCACTTATTTTGTAAAAACCAAGATATCACACAAGTGTCCTGAACAGTGTTTTCAATCTCTTTCTTGTTGAAGAAAAGTCCTATAAACAATTGATATTAGGCATTTTATTAACATCAATATTTTATTAGCTTGACCACCTAGAGACTTGCAAGTTACTTTCAAAGACATTTTACTTTTATTAGTTTACCCAATTTGAGTTCACCTTTTTAAATCATGTGAATTAAAAGTATTTGGATCCATTTTTGAATTTTAATTTTAGGAGTGCTCAGTTTTGATACAGATAAAACATGACATCAGACAGCATGACATAAAAATAACACAAAATCAAAGGTCTTGTAACTTTATAGGTGTATCTCCATTGCAACGTAACAGATGTTTAAAAACATGAGTTGAATAAAAAAAAGAATGATCAAAAAGTCATGAGCTCCAAAAAAATATAGAATATAAAAAAAAACAAGAGTCCTGGAAAACTGATACAGCAGTTAATTACTTTAATAAAGCACCATAAAATTTATTTTTGCTGGAGTTTATGTAAGACTCTTTTTACTTTTTTTTCTTGGATTTGAGATGGGTCTCCTACTGAGCCTTTAGTATTCCTCTATTTGCATTTCAATGTAAGTCTTGACTGAGATCTGGAATGATCTAACAGGTTTTAACACAAACCTTGTGCCTGGGGCATTTTAGCCATCCTTATCAGGACAGACTTGGATGTCAAAGAAAATTATGAGACCTTATTTTCCATTACTTTTGAGAATGAAGCTACTATGCTAAGCTCCTCACTGAGATATAGCATTGGTTATTGAGCTGCCTATGACTGCCTATCCAGAGTTTATTCTCCCCTCAGTGACAAATGGGTTAAATCTTGCTCCATAGGTAAGCTGAGGACAGGAGCTTGAAGTAAGTCCTCTTTTTGATACTCCTGGGGCAGAAAATTGTTCTATGGTGGCTATTTCCTGTAATATTGAACCCGTTGATGACATAACTAAGCTTTTTATTTTTTTTGAGATCTTATAATTCCTATTAGCTAAGAAGTTTATGAGCTCTGTAATGGCCTTTTGATATTCCTCCTGGGTGGAGGCACATAAAGGATGTCCTTTACTTACTGGAGAACAATCACAAATGTTTTCTCTGAATTTTGTTAAGTCCTTAGCTAAGGTTTGTCCAGAACAGATGAGGGGCATCTAAATCCTGAGGCTACACTGTCTAGGTTAGTTGAGATAAGCATCTAGTTTCTCAAAAGCAAACAGAAATTGCTATTCAGAATCTAGCCATCTTTTAAATCTAACTTAGTAAGCCAAGCAGCAGTTGGAATCCATGATAAAAGTGTATGGATTAAGAACTACAGGGTGGGGGAAATTACTGTTTCATTATCCTAAGTTTTTGGACTAGGCAGTTTGCTTTTAAACTCCTAAAATGGGAGAATTGCATGGGCTATTGTAAGGCATGAAAAGTTTCTGTCATTTTGAATGATCTTTAATAAGTCATTTTTCTTGTCTTTATGCTCCCTTTTCTTTCTTTTTGATATCTACTAAAAAACAGAAGATACAAGCTGGAGAAGATCACCTGAGGATTGATCAGGGCCACGTGCCAATTTTTGTAATTTCCTCTAAATATTTGGGGCTTACTAAATGATAAATTTGTACCTTAAAAGTAGGTGGCCCTTTATGGATTCATGATTCAGGATGGTGTGTTTTCTTTTTGCTTTCCTAAATTTCTCCATGGAAAATAGCAGGACTTTCCTGAAGGCCACATAATAGTTTTTTAGGCATCCTACTCATTATTCAAATCCCAGTTAGGATGGTTTCTGGGAACTTCCTGTGCTCTAGATGGCAAATAGCATAATTTTCCAGGTGAAGTCAAACACCTGGCATAAGTTTGAAAACATCTCAAATATTTATTATGATCCTCCAAAAACCTCCCTAAATTTTTTGTCCATCTTAAGTTGGGAGGGTCCCCTTGGTCTTCCTCCCATAGTAGGCGATTCCTTAAGGCTTTCACCTCTCATAGTAGAGATTATTGATGTTGAGCATGGTAACATATGAAAGGCACTTTTCATTTGCGATTTAGCAGTATGCAGGCTAGTGGTGAACCTGGCAATACTGTTGAGAGAGAAGCTCCCTTCTGAGTTAGAAGTATTAGGGATGTCTCCCTAACTGAGCTTCCTTATGGTCCAGAAAAAACCATCTCTCATTACCTTTGCCAAAGTTATTTCTGGCCTTCTTTGGCAAAGTGCTAGGGTCCTAGTTTGCCCTGTGCTAGAGACCCTGGGAGGATTCAGACTTAAGGGTATTACTGCTTTCCTCCCTGCCACTAAAAACTCCTAATTATGAAAATGATGACAAAAGTAAAAAGTGTGCCTTTTGCCTATCTTTTTGCCCCATAGACTAAAGGAATCTTTGGAGGGGGAGGGGATATTTGTTGGTTTTTAGGCGTATAACGTCCTTTGCTTGGAGAGTCTCACGGGAGGGGTTTTTAAGTGCCTCCCTCTTGCAGATTAAAGAGAACACAGTGAGCACATTTAAGTACATGAACAGTAATGGGGAGAATCTAGATGTCTAGACTAGTGAAGGCTAACTATGCAAACAAAGGGAACCTGGGCATTTTCATACTAATCATCCCAGGCCTTAATCCTACAGCTTGAATTCCTAATGTCTGAATGGCAAGGGAAGGGGAGCATCCAGGGAGGAGTGGATGTGTGGGAGTGTTGTGTACTTTGCGACCCATACAGAGGCAAAGGTAATTGGTGCTTTCCCTCAGTGCCATTCCTCTACTGATCACCCCGATACCCCTCAGGGCAGTCGGGAGGGGGAGTCCGGAGAAGGAAACTTTGGGGTTCACTCAAGAGTAGCCTGGGCTGAGAACCCCACAGTTGTTCCAACACTTCCTCTCCTTCCACACATCATGGGTAGATCAAGACTAGGGATACAGTGTACTGGCGGCAATTGTGCTCTGGGCCTGGACAGAAAAGTAGGAAAAGGTTTCAACAGAGTCCAACCTGCCTGTAGAGCAGGTGTTTGAAAACTTGCCTGGGCCAGGAAACCTCTCACCCGAGTCTTAAGAATGGCGGCTGCACTAACTGCGTTTAAATAGCTGACGAGTGCCCATTTTGCCCTCCCAAAATAAAGATACAGAAAGATGCACCTCAAACAAATGTGGGGTGCATGGAGAGAGAAGCTCACTTACCTTGGTGTAAATATCGGTGGGAACTCCAAATCTGATACCGCCATTTACCATAGATGAGTTCTGCTCCCTCTAATGTTGAAGACTGAACACTGGAGAAGCACACCAAGGCAAGCATATTAAGCAGGTTTTATTTAAAGCAAATAATACAGACTCCTCCCAGCAGGAGGAAGAGGGCCATGGCTGAAGTTCTAAAGTTACAACAAGTGAGGGCACAATATATCTTTAATAGGTTAAAGTCTCTTTTGTTCTCCAGTTCTCTTCCAAGTTATCTCCCTTTCCTGCCTATGACACTAGGCCTGGTTTTGCTTTAAGTGAGAAGCCATGGACAGGGGTAGGGTCAAGGTGATTCAGGGAGGTAAGGGCAGAGGGGGCATTAATTAGTAGTTCCAAGCTTGCAGTCCTCAAAAAAGACAGGTAAATTTGGTAATCAATGGGTCCTGGAGATCCTTGATATTCCATTCTTCCAGGAACAATCTTCAACTTCCAGAGGCAGATAGCTTCATGATTTCCTTTCCTTGATTTGACCCAATCCCTATTTCTACACTAACTACCTGTTCTTAATTCTGGCTTCAATGACAGGAGAGATATTCTGTGCCCACTACACCTGCAAGGCCACACGTCCTTGGCTGTGGCCTTACAACTAAGATGCACTCAGAAATTTACCTGCTGAGAAATTCCAGGTAATTCTCAACTCAAATCTAGATGCAGAAATGACTGGCCTATCTGTGTTTACACACGTGTTCTCTCTCTTGGCCAGAATAGTGCCAGCCTGGCACAAGGTCCTATGGAAATTTTCTACCAGTCCTCTTAGCAGCAGTTGGAGGATACCAACTACAAGTCAGTGGACCACAGAAGAGCCTGCTGATGGCACAAGGAACACAGCATCAGGTGGCATAACTCCACATTGGAACATGCACTGTGCTGAAAGGGCTATGATGAAAAGATTCCAAGATGAATATTCAAAGAGGGAGAGCAAGGACATTGTGTTGGCACTGAAAGCACAAGGCTCTTGGTCCTGAAAACCTACTTCAATGAAGAGATATTCTAAAACAATACACCCCTCATCATCCACCCTCAAATTCCATGTCCTGTCTTCAGGTTCAACATACTCTACAAATACAGGAAGTAGTACTTGCCAGTTCATTCTGTAAGTATCCATCATTACAGAACCAAATTCCCCTTGCAAGGACCTAAAAGCCCTTGCAAACTTGTGGTTCTGTCATGTTGCTCTCCTTAGAATGCTGATTAGACATGCTGATTTATAGCTTTTCAGCACAAGAACCATGAGAAAAGGATTTATTTAAAGCACAACAAGTGTACCCATTATCTACAGTGGAAACTAGCTGAATTAGGAATGTATAGCACTGAACCCAGCCCTTGAAATAAACACTGCATCAGAACATCATGAATGTAAACAGAAAGAGCTCTGCTAAAAGTCAAATGTGAAGACCCAATACTGAATGTCAAAACAGAAGTGGTTCAAGAATATCTGAATGTGGGATCGAACTTACTGAGCAGGAATCATGTACCACAGGATTTTGCAAATTGTCAAATCCTTTCATTTCTTGACTTGATTCGACCCAACACCAACCTGTAGCATGCTTACTGGCTCTGGTTTCCTGCTTTCAGTGTGAGTTTGTCCAATGAATTGTTTTCTTTTTTTCCCCTTACACTACAAAGAACAATCCAATATTTCCCAGATCCCTGGTAAACATGAGAACAACATATGCTTTCCCCACTTCTATAGTGCATCAATGGAGGACATTCATCAAAATTAACAAGAGTCTCTACAAGTGTTCCCTTCCTTTTGACACTGGAGCTCCAGTAAGAGTTGGACAGTAGGTGGTAAATTCCCCCTTTCTCCTGAATGCTATCAGCAAAATCCAACATGGATTCAGCCCCAAATCCTACTATTTTTCATCATGTCATAAGCAAGACAATACAAAATAAAACTGACTAGGAAATCAGGGACAGGGGCGGCTGTATTTTGTCTTCAAAATTTGGTTTTCCAATTGACCTTGTGGTTCACATGGCAAGTGCTCGGCTGTGTAAGTCCCCTTCATTGGCAGTCTGGGAGTGAGTCCAAATAGCCTCAAAATTGGCAAGGGCATGTGAGGGGACAATTTGAATTTTGTGCCAGTGCAACCTGGTGCAAATTGCCAAACAGGAGAATTTGCTGGGAAAAGATGATGATAGGACACTCAAGAGTGAGTAGTAAGGTCTGAAGTGATGAGAGCTGAAAGATGGGAAGGAACACATCCTCTTAAGAAATGCAGGAGGCTGGGGATGCACTGCTGCCTTTGACTGCAGCTCCCAGCTGAAAGGAGTCAATGGAAATTGCTGTCAGGTGAAACTGGTAGTTCTTGAAAAGTGTTGATTGGCCTGAATAAGAGAGGAGAAAGAGAAAGAGGTTGAGAGGAGAGGAGGTTTGCACATTACAAGGTGTCTTATATGTTGTATTTTTCTTTTTTCCATCCCATGGTGCTGGGGATTTGAACCCCGGCCTTACTGTTTCTAAAACCATTACCCTATGGGGTGCTCTATATTGTCAGCACAAAAACAGATCCATTCAGGTACATGATTTGATCCAGTCAGGTTCTCTGTCTCTGAAGTTCTATGCAGAGAAGCAACCCTAGACAAAGCCAATTAATGAAAAGGAATGCTTAATTCTCCTTTTCACAACAATCTTGGAGAAAACAATTTTTACATCTCAACACCCACAGTCTAGGGTTGTGTCCTGAGGGAAAGATTTATCTTGTCCTTACTTAAGGAGGAAACTGGCAGGAGCTCATCCCTGAGCAGAAAATTATATCACTGATCTATGGAGGACAGGGCACGAAGAGAGTCAGGACTATGAGGGTATTAGAATATACTCAGGTTTTTAGTATAAAAGGAGATTTTGGGGATCATTGTCCATTGCATCTGAAGTCATTGCATTCATAGTCTACTGACACCTTCTTTGATTTTTGATTCTGTTTTACTTTTCCTTTTGGCATTTGACTTTGGGAACTTCTACCCAGCAGAGTGCAGTGCTAAATGCACAAGCCAGTGCTGGTTCTGGATCTTGCCTATCATCTCAGGTAGTGGTGAGGTAGAGGAAGGTGGTTCTCCTGGGAAAGGCCAATTTCCTTCAATGAGGGAATGCCTCATCAACTTAGCCAGAAGATATCAGGAAATATAAACAGGCAAAGGCAAACCTAGAAAAAGCCAATCAATGACTGAGGAATTCTTAATCCTCCTTTTCACAACAATCTTGCAAATAACCTTTTTTACAGAACCCTACTGGGTGGTGCTCAAGGTCTGGGTTCCCATAACTCATATTTGCTGGCAGAAATGAAACATTCCTCATCCAATTTCAATCTTCCTCTCCATAGGTTTTTACCTTTCACTCTCAAGATTTGTTACAATGAGAAAAGTGCTGAAATTCAGATCCCTGATCTCTCAATGATTCAGTTGCTTTCAGTTACACTGAGGACAATGCCTCACTTGGTTATCAATGCTCCTGTGACATGAGAGTAAAAAATGGGATAGCTCCTCAAGGTAAAAGGGGCAGGCATCAGGGAATTCGGGTCGGAATGGCTAGAGGATTCCAGGCTCCAGATGGAGAAGAATTGGTTTCTCTCTCCAGAGGTGTTTTTTGAGCCTTGAGCAACATGAGTTTGAGGAGTGTCTCCTGTGACCTGACACTCGCCTCATAGATTCCACCTGAAGTCACAGAATAAAGGCCTGAAAGCACCATGGTGTCACAGTTCCCATGGCAACCACAGGATCTTCTACTCCAGGCTGCTACAGATCAAGATTGAAAACAAGCACCAGCTCAGTTGCGATGGTCAGAGGAAAGAAGACAGGGGTGAGTGCCAGGGAACTGAAGTTTTCCAAAATGTGATTCTAACCTCTTCGGCCAGGAGAGCACAGCCCCATGGTCCATGGATCCCTCCAGGAACAGGCAAGACAAGAAACTCCTCTGAAGCCTGACAGTTCACACTAAACCTCAGGTCAGCTAGGCATTGCTACACTCCTTTGGCTTCACCAGGCTTCATGACAGCAGGCAGTTATCCCCCACCAGTTCCAGGGGTCCTGTTTTGGTGCAGGTGTGCTTGGGGACACGTGGATCCCCACACTGAGCACCAGCTCCAGTGCTATTTCCTTTCCAACCCTCTCCTCCAGTACTGGGCACACCCAGAGTATCCTAGTTAGGAAACTAGCCTAGGGTCCTAGCAACCACACCAAATGATGACTGGTGACAGAGGCTCATACCAGTGGACCATGCAGTGAGCATGGTGTGTTAAGTGATCTTTCCATTAGGACACTTCACACCCAAAATTGCAGTCTGCTCCCTTTTTCCTAGGAAGTTCAATCAGGTAATATCTGGAACCTGGGAAGTGGGTCTTCTCCGTGAAGTTGGATGAGTTACCTGAAGGCTTAAGTGGTGTCATGGGAAGTCATTCACTCACAATGTCGTATGGAGGATAGGATAATTCTGATGTGCAAGGAGAGATATTCTGTGCTCAATACATTTTCAGGGCCACACATCCTTGGCTGTGACATTAGAACTAAATGCACTCAGAAGTTTACCTGCTGAGAAATTCCAGGGTCTCCTCATCTCACCTGGAGATGCAGAAATGACTGGCCTATCTGTGTTTACACATGTGTTATTTCTCTTATCAGTGCAGTGCAACCCTGGCACAAGGTCCCGTGGAAAATTTCCACCAGTCTTCTTTGCAGCCTGGAGGATGCTGACTACAAGTCAGTGCATCACAGAAAAGCCTGCTGATGGCACAAGGAACACAGCATCAGGTGGCATAACTCCACATTGCAACATGCACCATGCTGAAAGGGCTATGATGAAAAGCTTCCAAGGTGAATATTCAAAGAAGGAGAGCTAGGACATTGAGTTGGCACTGAAAGAACATGGCTGTTGGTGCTGAAAGCCTACTTCAATGAAGAGATATTCTAAAACAATACAGCCCTCATCATCCACCCTCAAATTCCACATCCTGTCTTCAGGTTCAACACACTCTACAAATACACTAATTAGTACTTGCCGGTTCATTCTGTAAGCATCCATCATTACAGACCCAACTTCCCCTTACAAGGACCTCAAAGCCCTTGCAAACTCGTGGCCATGTCTTGTTGCTCTCCTTGAAATTTTTATTAGACACATGGTGATTCATAGCTTTTTTGGCACAAGAACCATGAGAAAAGGATTTCTTTAAAGCACAGCAAGCATACCCATGATCTACAGTGAAAATGAGTTGAATTTGTAATATGCAGCACTGAACCCAGCTCTCAAAATAAGCACTGCATCACAACATCATGAATGTAAACAGAAAGTGCTCTGCCAAAAGGCAAAAATGAGATGCAATGCTGAATATCAAAACAGGAGTGGTTCAAGAATATCTGAATATGGGATCGGACTTAGTGAGCAGGAATTATGTACCACAGGATTTTGTAAATTGTCAAATGCTTTTCATTTCTTGACTTCCTTTAATCCAGCACCAACCTGAAACATGCCTAATGGCTCTGGTTTCCTTCCTTTGGTGTGAGTTCGAACAATTAATCATTTCCTTATTTTTTTCAGTTACCCAACAAGGAGCAATCCAAAATTTACCAGATCCCTGGTAAACATGAGAACAAAATATACTTTCCCCGCTTCTATAGTGCATCAATAGAGGACATCCATCACAATTAACAAGAGTCTCTACAAGTGTTCCCTTCCTTTTGATACTGGAGGTCCAATGAGAGTTGGACAGTAGGTGATAAATTCCCCCTTTCTCCTGAATGCTATCACCAAAATCTAACATGGATTCAGCTCCATATCCTACTATTTTTCATCATGTCATAAGCAAGGCAATAAAAAATAAAACTGATTAGGAAATAAGGACCAGGGGTGGCTGTCTTTTGTCTTCACAATTTGGTTTTCCAATTGACCTTGTGGTTCACATGGCAAGTGCTCAGCTGTGGAAGTCCCCTTCATTGGCAGTCTGGGAGTGAGTCCAAGAAGCCTCAAAATTGGCAAGGGCCTGTGAGGGTTCAATTTGAGTCTTGTGCTAGTTCAACCTGGTGTAAATTGCCAAACAGGAGAATTTGCTGGGAAAATATGGTGCTAGGATATTCAAGAGTGAGTGGTAAGGTCTGAAGTGATGAGAGTTGAAAGATGGGAAATATCACATCCTTTTAGTAAATGCAGGAGACTGGGGATGCACTGCTGCCTTTAAGTACAGCTCCCAACTGAAAGGAGTCAATGGAAATTGCTGGCAGGCGAAATGGGTAGTTCTTGAAAAGGGTTGATTGGGCTGAATAAGAGAGGAGAAAAAGAAAAAGGTTGAGAGGAGAAGAGGTTTGCACACTCCGAGGTGTCTTTTCCTGTTGTGTTTTTCTTTTTCCAATCCCATGGAGCTGGGGATTTGAACCCCTGCCTAACTGCTTGCAAACCCAGTGCCCCAGGGGGTGGTCTATATCATCAGCACAGGAACAGATTCTTTGAGGTGGATGATTTGATCCAGTCAGGTACTGTGTCTCTGAAATTCTATGCAGAGAAGCAACCCTAGACAAAGCCAGTCAATGAGTAAAAAATTCTTAATACTCATTTTCACAACAATCTTGCAAATAACCTTTTTTACATCTCAACACCCACAGTCTAGGTGTATGTCCTGAGGGAAAGAATTATCCCATCCTTACTTAATGAGGAAACTGGTAGGAGTTCATCTCTGAGCAGAAATTTATATCACTGATCTATGGAGGACAGGGCACAAGGAGTCAGGACTATGAGGGTATTAGAATATGCTCAGGTTGTTAATATGAAAGGAGATTTTGGGGATCATTTTCCATTGCATCTGAAGTCATTACATTCAGAGTCTACTGACACCTTCTTTGATTTTTGTTTCTGTTTTACTTTTCCTTTTGGCTTTTGATTTGGGAACTCCTACCCAGCAGAAGTAGTGCAAAATGCAGTGCAAAATGCACAAGCCAGAGCTTGTTCTGGATCATGCCTATCATAAGAGGTAGTGGTGAGGTAGAGGAAGGTGGTTCTCCTGGGAAAGGCCAGTTTCCTTCAATGAGGGAATGCCTCATCAACTTAGCCAGACGATGTCAGGAAACATAAACAGGCAAAGGTAAACCTAGAAAAAGCCAATCAATGACTAAGGAATTCTTAATTATCCTTTTCATGACCATCTTGCAAGTAACCCTTTTTACAGCACCCTACTGGGTGGTACTTGAAGTCTGAGTTCCAAGGACCCATATTTGCTGGCAGAAAGGAAGCATTCCTCATTCAATTTCAATCTTCCTCTCCATAGGTTTTTACCTTTCACTCTCAAGATTTGTTACAATGAGAAAAGTGCTGAAATTCAGATCCCTGATCTCTCAATGATTCAGTTGCTTTCAGTTACACTGAGGACAATGCCTCACTTGGTTACCAATGCTCCTGTGACATTAGAGTGAAAAATGGGATAGCTCCTCTCTCCAGGTAGAAGGGGCAGGCATCAGGGAGTTCGGGTGTGAATGGCTAGAGCAGTCCAGGCTCCAGATGGAGAAGAGATGGTTTCTCTCTCCAGAGGGTTTTCGGAGCCTTGAGCAACATGGAGTTTGAGGAGTGTCTCCTGTGTCCTGGTGCTTGCCCCACAGATTATACCTGACATCACATCATTTTTTTCTCCTTACTCTACAAAGCACATTCCAATTTCCCAGATCCGTGGTAAACATGAGAACAATATACATTTTTCCCACATCTACAGTGCATCTATTGATGACATTCTTCAATACTAATAAGAGTTTTCACAAGTGCTTCATTCTTTTTGATACTGGCACTCCAGCAATAGTGGGAGAGTAGGTGGTAAATTCCCCCATTTCTCCTGCATGCTATCAGTAGTAACTACTATGGATTCAACCCCAAATTCTACTATTTTTCATCAAGTCATATTCAAGCCAATGCACAGTAAACTGACTAAAAATATCAGGGCCAAGTTCGGCTGTCTTTTTTCTTCACATGTTGGTATTCCAGTTGACCTTGTTGTTCACATGGAAATTCCTCTGGTGTGGAAGTCACCTTCATTGGCAGTCTTGGATTTTTTCCAAAAAGCCTCAAAACTAACAAGAGCCAGTAGGTGTCATTTTGAATTTCCTGCCACTGCAACCTTGTGCACATTGCCTATCAAGAAGAGTTACTGGAAAAAGATGGGTATAGCATACTCATGAGTGAGAAGTAACTTCTGTACTAATGTGATTTGAAAGATGTGAAGGAACACATACTCTTAAGCAATGCACATGACTTGGGATGCACTGCTCACTTTGAGGGCAGCTCCCGTCTAAAATGTGTCAATGGAAATTGCTTGCAGGTGAAACTGGTAGTTCTTAAACTGTGTTGATCACGATGAATAAAAGGTTAGTGTGATGGAAGGTAGGCCCTCTCAAAAGTGTGTTTTCTTGATTTTTTTTTTTCTAATCCACGGTGCTGGGGCTTTGAACCACATTCTTTCTGTTTGCAAAGCAAGCACCCTACCAAATGGGCTGTATCATTAGCACCGGGATAGCTCCTTTAAGGTACTTGACTTGATCCACTCAGGTTCTGTGTCTGTGAAGTTCTATGCAGAGGAGCATCCCTTGACAAAGCCAATCAATGACTAAGGTAATCTTAATTTTCCTTTTCAAAACAATCTTCCAAGTAACCATTTTTCCATGTCAAGAACCACAGTCTTGTCGTGTGTCCTGAGGGAAAGAATTATCCTGTCTTTACTTAAGGAGGATACAGGTTGTAACTGATCCTTGAGCAGAAAATTATATCAGTGATCCATGGATAACAGGACACAAGGAGAAGCAGGACTATGTGGGTATTAGAATGTGCTCAGGTTGTTAATATGAAAGGAGATTTTGGGCATCATTGTCCATTGCCTCCACATCCATTACATTCACAATCTACTGACACATTCCTTGATTTCTTTTTCTTACTTTTCTTTTTGGCATTTTATTTGGAAAATTCTAACCAGTAGAGTGCTGTGCAAAATGTACAAGCCAGTGCTGTTTGTGATTGTCCCTATCATCTCAGGTAGGGCTGAGGTAGAGAAAAGTGTTCCTCTGGGAAAAGCCAATTTCCTTCAATGAGGGAATGCCTCATCAACTTAGCCAGATGATGTCAGAAAATATAAACAGGCAAAGGCAAGTGGTGAGGGCTCTTGGTGTCTCGGTTCCCAGGACCCATATTTGCTGGTAGAAAGGAAACATTCCTCATCTAATTTCAATCTTCATCTCAGTATGTTTATAGGTTTTACTCTCAAGATTTGTTACAGTGAATTAAGGGCTGAAATTTATATCCTTGATCTCTCAATGATTCAGTTGTACCAGTTCCACTGAGGACAATGACTCACTTGTTTACCAGTGCTCCTGTGACTTGAGAGCAAAAATGTGAGATCTCCTGTAATCCAGGTGGAAGGGACAGACATCTGGCTGGTCAGGTGTAATTGACTAGGGGATTCCAGGCTCCTGTTGGCAAAGAGTTGGTTTCTCTCTCCAGAGGGCTTTTCCGAGCTTGGGCAACATGGAGTTTGAGGAGTGGCTCTTGTGACCTGGAACCCACACTGCTGATTCTTCATGAGGTCACAGAGAAAAGGCCTGACAGTACCATGGCATCATGGTTCCCATGACAAACAGAGACTCTTCTGCCCTGTAGAGAAAAATGGAGTCTTGTTTAAGAGTGCTTTCAAAAAGTGAAATCAGAGTAAGGAGTAAACAACTTGCAAGAGAAACTTAGTGGTCTGGCAGTGTCCCTGGTCAAGAACAGATAAGCTCTCTGCCCAAAAACATTAAAAAAAAAAACAAAAAACTTAAAGACATCTGTTTTCTGCTTCCAAGGCCTGGCTCTTGGCCAGATGCAGGTCTGGAGACCAAATGTACTGATGGCACTGAGCCCAGTGGCTCCAGACAATAACTTTATATGTTTACTCCAGTGTATTTAAGAGAGATGAGAAGAACCCAAAGGTGTCAAAACTGCTTTCTTTGGTTATGTATGCTGCGAAATACCTGTGATGTCTCTACAGTTCTGAGTTGGTATGCTACCTGGGATGATTCTTCTTTAGTATATACTTTATGTCTTAGTAAATACTATCTTTTCCTATACAGCTTGTGGTGATACATTCAGCAGATCGGCTCATATAAATTATGTCTGTGCACACCAATGGGAAATATGTTCCTAGATAAATTGACATAGTCAGCAGGATCCACTGGGGTACCAAAGCAGTGCCATTGTTTAAGAAAAAGGACCGGATAGATGTGTCATATGTGATACTCCCAGATGGGAAGATGCTCAGTTTAGCTCCTTGGCTCTGGAATGGGCCATAGGGACTGGTTTGGGGGAACATTGGGATGTTAAATCATGAACAGCTGATCCCCCTCAAGTGATTGAGATTTTGCAGACTGTGCCAGTAGATAAAGGCAAAAAAATTACTGCTCTTGCTCATTGAGGATGGCTTATGTTGTCTGCCTATCAGAAAAAGTGCTTGCAGACACAATATTTACTGTGGGAAAAACTAGCTATGGAAAAGTAGCTCTCTGAACTACAAAGTAAATTGACTATGCTGCAATGTCAGCATTTCATTTTGGGAGATCAGGCTCGAAATTTTCAGAATGCAGCTGAGAAGTCTACAGCGTGGTCTGCTAAATATAAATATGAAAAACAGAAGGGTAAGGTTAAGGTGAATAAAGTAAATGCCATAATAGCTACTGCAAAGACTGATTGGGATCCTGATACATGGGATGGGGACATTTGGGATGATACTGAGGATGATGATGATGTGAACTGGCATACTTTGGATGATGAGATTCATAAAGGTGATGAGCAGGAATATCCTCCAGTTTTGCAGGCAAAACCTTTATCTAGGAGACATGAAAAAGTTCAGTCCGATGGGAGGTGAGAGTTTTATATTGTACATGAGGACTTTACACAGCAAGAAATAAATGATATCTTAACAAAGTTTACCCAGAGGTCTAATGAGAAATTGTTGGACTGGATGATTAGAATAACTGATGCTGGTGCTGGTAGTATTCAAATTGATCAAAAAGATGCTTTAAAATTTATAACTGTATCTACTAATCCATTTGTCCAGATGGCAATACTTGATCACCAGTATACTCAGGATATGACCTCCTTATTAGCTTTAGCAGCTAGAGGATGTATTGGACAATATCCCTCTAATTCTTCATGGCCCACTGAAACTAAACCATGGTACACTTTGAGAGATGAAATTTATAGATTGAAGGGAGAAACAATGAAGACAGATATTATGATAGGAGCTGCAGATCGTATTTGGCTGGATCTTTAACTGCCCCACTGTGTAATGCTGTGGTTAGGACTGCTGCCCCTGCTTAGAAAATTTTGATCATGACTTTATTTCTTGCTGAAATGGGCAACCCTACTGAACAGATTCTGGAAAAAATGGCTGAGTTATGAGATATTGTGGAAAGGAATTCACCAAAGAAAAAAGATCCAGGAAGAAATGATTCAAAGAATAATGAAGGTAACTGTGTTTCTAGGAAAGAGATGTTTCAAGCATTATTAAAAGTAGGAGTCAAACCTAAAAAGTTAGATGGAATATCAATGAAGGATATGTGACAGATGTACAAGGACAGAGTAAAACGGTTTAATCAAGTAGAGGTAAAGAAAGAAAATGATTCTACTCTTGATCAAAAATTAACACTTTCCTCTCAGATTCAGGACTGTACCCCTTTGCAGATTTGCAAAAACTGGAATAGAGATTGGGTCAACCTCCAATATCCAGGATAAACATAGTTTGAAAAGACTATAGATCTCATGTTCCTATAATATTTTTTTGTAAAATGGATCCCTACCCATGCCAATGCTTTGGTGGATACAGGAGTGGAGGCCTCCTTAATCTGTGGAAACCCTAATAAATTTAAAGGGGCCCCCATAACAATATCAGGATTGGGAGGAATAGACATTCATGCCAAAAAAACTAAAATATGGATGAGTACTGGAAACTTACCTAAACAAAAATATTCTTTTGTAATAGTCTCCATCACTGAATATGTAATTGGAATAGATATACTTCAAAAAATGTCATTAAAATTGACAGATGAAATATACAACTTTGCTATTAGAACAATACTTAAAGTAAACTGTTCTGCTGTTACAGTGGGGAAGTTACAAATGCCTCCATTAAAACTTTCTGAACCTACTAAAGTGATTACATGTAAACAATATCATATTCCAGGGGGCCATAAAGAAATTGGGGATTATATGTAAGAATATGCTCAGGCTGGTTATTGGTACTGATAACTAAAGAATGGAATAATCCTATTTGGCCAGTGTGCAAATCTGATGGAACTTGAAGGATAACTGTGGATTATACAGAGTTAAATAAAGTAACTCCTCCTTTAAAGCTGCTGTTCCAGATACCATTACCTTCATAGAATGTATAAAATCACATCCTTACCAGGTATGCAACTACATGGTATGCAGTTTTAGATTTAGCTAATGCTTTCTTCACTATTCCAATAGATTCTACTCAATGGGAATACTTTGCCTTTATGTGACAAGGGAGACAATATACTTTTACCCATTTACCTCAAGGATATAAACATAGCCCTACCATTTGTCATAGAATTGTAGCTGAACATTTAGATGACTTTACTAAGGATTCTTCTATTTTGTTAACCCACTATATTGATGATATATTAATACAAGGATAGAATAAAAAACAAGTACAAACCTGCTTGGAACAATTATTTGATCATTTACAAAAAAGGGGGTGGAAAATTAACCCAGATAAAATTCAGGGTCCCTCACAAACTGCTAAAGTTTTAGGAATTATTTGAAAAATGGGACATCGCTCAATATTACCCAAAGCTTGTCAAAAAATACTAAATTTTCCAACTCCAACAAATAAAAAAGAAGCACAGAAATTTATTAAATTATTTGGGTTTTGAAGAAATCATATCCTTCATTTAGGACAAATACTTCATCCATTATATAAAATAACTTGGAAAAAGTATAAATTTGATTGAGATAATGAACAAGAGCATGACTTTCAGGTAGCTAAGATTGTTATTCAAACAGCTATGGATCTTTGGCCAGTGCAGGAAGGGTCCTTAGAATTAATGGTAACAGTAGATGATGACTATACAAATTGGAGTCACTGGCAAATGCAATGGAGGAGAAGAGTTTCTCCAGGATTCTGGTCAAGAAAATTGCCTGAAGCTGGAATACTATATACTCCTTTTGAGCAACAATTTCTGGCTGTTTATTGGGCATTGGTGGATACTGAGCATTTAACAATAAATCATGATGTGGTTATATGACCTTGTATTCCTATCATGACTTGGATATTGAGTAACTCTATATGTCATAAAATTGGACATGCTCAGGAGTCAAACATTATAAAATGGAAATGGTACATACAAAATAGAGTCAAAGCAGGACCTACAGGTGTATTACAATTACATAAACTTATGGCAAATTTGTCTGATGCACAATTACATGAAGTGTCTAGTAAAAAACTTGTAAAACAATCTCCTGTTAAATATAATAAAGGATATGATAAATTAACACCTACACAACAAGAACATGCATGGATCAGCCAAATATATAGGAAATGAACATTATTGGAGGGTCACAGCTTTTAACCCATCTAATAAAAAGATATTAGAAAAACAGATAAGGGACAAAGTAGTCAATATGCTGAATTATATGCAGTATTCCTGGCTTTACAATATGAAGAGGAAAAGAAATGTCATTTGTCTACAGATTCCTGGGCTATAACAAATGGATTAACTACTTGGTTACCTAAATGGTATAAAAATGATTAAAAAATAAGGGATAAACAATTATGGGGAACAGAAATATAAAAACGTATTTAAAAATACTTAAATGTACTAATGTATCTGTGTTTCATGTAGATACTCATTCTTGGAGAGACACCACAAATTGAGATGTGTTCCACATCTCCCTTTTTACCACAATAAACTAAATACTTCTACCATTAGCTTTATAGGAATTGCTTTTTTCAGAGCACTAGAGTGTATTATCCCATTTTGAATCATAGTTTAGTTTGAATCTGAGTAGGAGTTGTTAAAATTAAAGTATCCAGGATGTAGGTGTTAAAAGCTGATTGAGTTATTTTTATAACTGGTAATCTGCCAGGGTATGCAGTCCCATTCTCTATAAAACCTGTGACTTTACATAAAGCCACCAAGTCCAATGCCACATTTAAAGGTACTGACGCAGATCAGATTGTTTTATAAGGGAGTCATTGTCTGTGTTTTTTTTTTGACATACTAGAATTTTAAAATCAGTCTATAAGCTTTAGTAGTATAGAGGATACATCTATTTAAGCTGGTTTCTCTAATAAATGAACTATTACTATGAATACAAAATTTTGTTGTAATATTTATTTTTATAGACACTGTTCACACAAATGATAGATGCTTCAAATTGAACAATAAACTAAAATTGAGAAAACTCAAAATGGAGAAGGCATTGTCCTTAAAATGATGTAATTTCTTTTTTTTTTTCTTTTACTATTCTAGGACAGTTGTTTTTCTACTTGCCATATTATGCTAATACCAAAGTATCTCTTGATATCTGTAAGACTAATTTTTTATTATTTGCTTTTGTAGCTGTTTCTATACCAAATTCTACATGGGTTAATTATTGCCACAGAAGAATGAATGGTGTTGCATCAAGACCTGAACCCACAGAACCTACTCATTAATGAAAAAGGGGATTTAAAGCTTGCAGAATTTGGTATGGAATAATTAAATATTTATAAATTCCTTCAGGTGGTTAGGTATAAAATAACCATTGTCACAATGTGTTATCACTTTCATGTGAGTTTGGAAATTTTCTCTGAGCTCACTGAAAAATAATTGACAGAACTTTGTGGGTGGTTTACATTGGTTGGTAGCAACAAATACTAAAAGGTGTGCGTTCCCATGTGTGGTCCATGGACCCCAGGTTTTGTATGCACTTTCAGGGAGTGTCCAGTGGTAAAAATATATTTTCAGAAGTGCACTAAATGTTATTTGCTTTTTTCCCTGTGTTGCACTGTTGATCAAGAAGCAATAAGGATAAAATTGCTGTTTCCTGGTATATATTCAGGCAGTGCTACCAAAGTATATCATGGTATTCTTTACCACTGCACATTCTTAGAGAAAATGTATCAGTTACACTTAAAATATTTTGCCAAGCAGTAAAATGCATTAATTTAATTAAATTTCCATCCTTGATTAAATGACTAGTATTTTTGTGTTGTATATGTATGATGAAATGGAAATTATATAAAAATACATGGACTACACACAGAAATACTATAGTTATCTCAAGGAAAAGTTTTTGGGTGTTTATATGGCTACAACCTAAACTACTCCCCCCCTTTTTCTTTCAAGGAACATCATTTTTTTCTAGAAAAATTAACCAACAGACAAACTGTGGTTATTCAAACTTAGATATTTGGAAGATTTTTCTTGAAATTAATGAATAAATTTTGTCAATTCAAGGAAATCAATTGCAGGAATTTCTTGCCAATACTAAAATTCAGGTTTACAAATACAACTTAGATTTTGAATTTTTGTATCTGCTGCTTTGAGCTTAATATGTTCCACTACTTAGAAACTTTTCTGATGAGGTCAGTTGTGATATTAACAAATAGAGGTTTTTTTTAAAAAAAATTTGAATAAATATATAAAAATTTCAACTTATAACTCAAGAATAAATATTTTTCCAGTTATCAGCACCTCATATTATAGAATCGTGCATGGTAAAAGATTCACTTAAAGTCTAAGATTGACCAGTAAATTTTAACAAACTTATGAATAGTTTATGAATATAATTTGTTATCATATCCTTGAAGAATGAACTTAATCTAATTCTAATATATCAAAGAATACTACCTACAGTAATTAGAAAATACCACAAAAATGTTTCTCCTCTTTTCCAATTTCATATCAGTGAGATTTGATTTTCTTCATAGAGCTATATATATTATGGTATATTGTGATATGGAGTAAATCAACATATCACGACAGAGAGAGAGCAAAAGCAAATACAGAATACAGCTGTCTTCTGTCAAAATAAACTCTAAACAATTTATTAATGTGTTAAAAAAGACCATCTTAACTAATTTTTTGGAAAAAATTCTCATAAAAATGTTATTCATGCTAACATGAGAGGTGTTTTCAATGCATAATTAAAGGTTTTAATTTTTCTCATTTTATGGCAAATATGAGCAGTAATTTATATAAGTAAAAATACTTGGGGTCATTAATTGTTTATAAGAACTTAAAATGTGTTCCCAAAACCCAAGAATTTCAAATCCACCTCTGAAAGGGGGTCCCTTTATATGCTTGCCACCATGATTGCATTTATTATGTGCTTAGTAATTTAATTGGTAGTTATTTACTTATATAATTTTAGACAATCTGATTTTAAGGGACTTGAAAGTAAAACAAAATTAGATGTTCTTTATGTTTTGAGTAAATTGTTTCTACTAGAAGAAAAAACTTTATAGATTAGCTGTGTAATTTTTGTTACTCTCAGAATACTTTGATAGAACTTAGTTTTTGAAAACCCATGAAGTTTTCCAAAATTGCATTGTTAATTTTTCACAAATTATTACAATAGTTTCACTTTTGGAAAATTTCACTAAATTTTATAAGTATGAGTATTTCAGGTTATTACTCAGTAATAGATTAATAAATTACTTTTTAAATGGTGAATTTGTCTTTGGCAATTTGTATACTTCTACTCTATTAATATTTTACTATTTGTTTGAAGTGTACATTCCTATTTGTATTTTCTTCCTTAAAAAGGAAATGAGTGGGCCAACTATGTTCAAACAAAAAGTGACAAGTTATTTACATATGCTGGCAAAGATTATAGTCTTTTTTGAAGAGCTAATGTTGTTATTTTCCTCTTAATTGTCCCCACCCCTCCTCTCTTTGTCAAATTGCATTTACCGCTCTTCAACGTAATCACAAAATGAATGGCTATGACAGAAACATTCATGAGTATTTGAAATGCAAAATAAATGTCAAGAAAAATAAAAATCCACTTTTGTCTGGGAATACTCTGAGTGTTTTAAATTTTGCCTTTAACTTATATAAAGGAAGCAAAGAAAATTTTATCTTCTAACAGGTAAGTAGGAAATTCTGATTACTACCAGGTACATTGATGCATGCCTGCAATCCCAGTGGTTTGGGAGACAGAGACAGAATGATTGCAAATTCAAGAACAGCTTCAGCAAGGTAGCAAAGCTCTTAAACAATTTAGCAAGACCCTGACTCAAAATAATAGTTCACTTTTAAAGTGGTCCTGGGTTAAATCTCCAGTACCAAAAAAAAAAAAAAAAAAAAAAAAGAAGAAGAAGAAGAAGAAAAGAAAGAAACAAAAGAGAGAAAAAAGAAATTCTGATTTTTCCAAGGGATAGTACAATCAGTTTTGTTGCTTTTGCTATTTATTTATTTAATTGCATAGTAAATACACTTGGGGCTTCAAGTAATTGAGGGTCAATTCAGTTTGAGTCTTTATATTGTAAGTTGTTCTTGATCCTTCTGAAAATTCTACCTTTCTTTCATGGCCAATGAAAATCAGAGGTCTAGAAATTACAATATAGTTATTTTCATTAATGATAAAAATTTGCTTACTTAGAATTATGTGATATTTAGTTAGTTGAGTTTGAGAGATTATTTTATTTCATACCAATACCAAATTCTGACTGTATATCAGCAACCTATTTGGACATGCATGCTAGTTCATGATCTTCTCAGGAGCAGGAGAGTAAAGTATTGGGGGAGCTACAACTGGCAACTTACAAAGCTATAGGATAAGGAAACTTATAGCTCTGTCCTTTACCAACATAACTCAGTCTTAGCATCTGAAAGATAAATCAGAAAGCTACCTTCCATCATATTAATTACCAAAAATTATAGAAAATAATTTTTTGTACTTATTTCTTAATGTTGGGAGATTAATAGTAAAATTGATAATAAATAAAATGATGTCAGCACTGTTCCAGTTACCGTTAGCCATGATTTAACTTTTTGGAATTGCTTATGCAATATTTATCCAATGTAATAAAATATTGTTTTAAGTTTTTTGATATTTTTCATATTTTAATCAGAAATAAGAAGTTATGTTATATAAAGTTATACATAATAGTAATCTCAGTCTTAAAAAATTCTCATTTGAAATAAAATATATGATAAAAATAAATTTATTTTCTTAATCTACCTTTCAAAATTGCTCCTTCTTCAAGTGATTAGGATTTGAGGCTTAGAAATGATAATAACTCTAGTGTTAATGACAGATAAAATTGGGAACTCTAGTTTTCATTTCTGGATAATTAGTGTAATCCATATTAAATTGACAAAGGAATGGCAAATGTTTTGCATCATTTACAGCAATTAGTAATACTCAAAAGCAATGAGATCTCTCTTAGTCTAAACTTCTCCATGTAACAAAAAGAGTACAGAATACATTGTAATATCTATTCTATGGAGACCTTTTCTGAATTAATTTCTGCAAGGAAATTTTCAGTAAAACTTAACTTGATTGTAGATTAATGACTTAAGGATATTTAATAAAAAAAAGATATAGCAAGTAAATGTTAGAATTAGGTTAAAGGTGATAGAAACTTATTATTGTTTCAAGTAAAATTGTTTATCTCTGTGTCAATGACCTATTTTGGATTAATTTAATTTCAGCTATAAAATAATTTTGGCACTATGACTTATGTACAAAAGTAAATCATCTTTAGCTTTGATTAAGATAAAATAAACATCTACACCTTATACCAGGTACATTCAGCACATAAATGTAAGTAAAAATTTGTGGGCTCAGAATTACTATATTTAATTTAATTATATAATGATATGCTGGCCCGAGATCACATGCACTCAGCAGAATTCACAAAACGAATTTTGTTGAAGCTTCAAGAAGCCATTGAGTAGCCATCTCAGTATCCCTGTGAATGAAGTCATGATGAGGATAGAAAATAAGGAATCCTCTATATTCTTAATGGATTTTGGTATATTTAATTCTTCATTTTCTTTTTCTTATTAAGGACTAGTAAGATTCATGTCAGTTCCCACAAGACCTACACAAGTGATATTGTCACACCATGGTATTTGCCACCTGATGTGTTTCTTGGTTCTGCAGAGTAGTTAACACAGATAGACAAGTGGTAAATATATATATACATAGAAAAAGACTACATTTATAATTTTGAAATTATGTACTGGTAACACCAGGTACACTAATAGTGATATTAAAACAGTTGTTATTTTTTATTTATTTTTAAAATTTATTTGTATTGTAAACAAATTAAATACATGTTGTTTCTGTTTGTACACGAAGTAAGGGCATACCATTTGTGTAATCACACATTTACATATTGTAATGGAGTTTGATTCATTCTGTTATTTTTTCCTTCCCCCCACCCCTCCCACCCCTCTTTTCCTCTATACATCCCTCCTTCCTCCATTCTTGGCCCCCTCCCACCCCCCATTATGTATCATCATCCACTTACCAGTGAGACCATTCATCCTTTGGTTTTTTGAAATTGGGTTATCTCACTTAGCATGATATTCTCCAATTTCCTCCATTTGCCTGCAAATGTCATAAATTTATTATTCTTTATAGCTGAGTAATATTCCATTGTATATATATACCACAGTTTCTTTATAAATTCATCAATTGAAGGATATCGAGGTTGGTTCCACAATCTGGCTATGGTGAATTGAGCAGCTATGAACATTGATGTGGCTGTATCTCTGTAGTATGCTGTTTTTATGCCCTTTGGGTATAGGCCAAGGAGTGGGATAGAGGGGTCAAATGGTAGTTCCATTGCAGTTTCCAGAAGAATCTCCACACTGCTTTCAAGAGTGGCTGCACATCATCTGGTGTTGTGCTCTTCTTGAATGGTAGGTTTTTAATGTCTTGTATTTCATTATTTGACATTGATCTGCTTAAATTGTGTATGTCTTCCTGGTTCAGTTTGGGAGGAGCATATGTCTCTAGAAATTTGTCAATGTCTTCTGTAGTTTCTAATTTATTGGAATACGGATTTTCAAAGTAGCTTCTCATTTTGTTATGTATCTCAGTGGTGTCTGTCATGATATTTCTTTTTTCATCATGAATTTTAGTAATTTGAGTTTCCTCTCTTCTTCTCTTTGTTAGTGTGGCTAAGGGTTTGTGTCTATTTTGTTTACTTTCTCAAAGAACCAACTTTTTGTTTTGTCAATTTTTTGAATAGTTTCTTTTGTTTCGACTTCATTGATTTCAGCTTGGCTTTTAATTTTTTCCTGTCTTCTACTACTTTTGCTGTTATTCTGTTCTTGTTTTTCTAGGGTTTTGAGCTGTAATGTTAGGTCATTTAGTTTTTTACTTTATATTATTTTCTGGAATGTGCTCCATGCAATGAATTTTCTTCTTAGTGCTGCTTTCATAGTGTTCCAGATATTTTGATATGTTGTATCACCGTTCTCATTGACCCGTAAGAATTTTTTTTCTCCTCCATGATGTTTTCTGTGATCCATGTTTTATTCAACAGCATATTAGTCTCCATGTGTGGGAGTAATTTGTTTTTTATTCTGTCATAGATTTCTACTCTCAGTCCTTTATGATCTGATAGAACACAAGGCAGTATCTCTATTTTTTTGCCTTCCCTAAGGGCTGCTTTGTGGCATAACATATTGTCTATTTTCGAGAAGGTCCATGTGCTGCTGAGAAGAAAGTGAATCCACTCGTTGAGGGATGGAATATTCTATATATGTCTATTAAGTCTATGATTGTGTTATTGAGTTCCATGGTTTCTTTGGTTGGTTTTTGTTTGGAAGATCTATCCAGTGGTAACAGAGGTGTGTTAAATTCACCCAGAATTTCTATGTTGTGGTGTATTTGATTCCTGAAATTGAGAAGGATTTGTTTGATGTATGTGGATGCACCATTGTTTGGGACATAAATATTTATGATCATTATGTCTTCCTGATTTGTGGTTCCTTTAAGGAGCATGAAATGCCCTTTTTTATCCCTTCTGACTAACTTTGGCTTGAATTCCAATTTATCTGATATGAGGATGGAAATTCTCGCTGTTTTACTGAGTTCATGTGTGTGGTAAGTTTTTTCCCATCTTTTTGCCTTTAGTCTGTGGATGTCTTTTTCTACAAGATGAGTCTCTTGCAGGCAGTATATTGTTAGGTCTTTCTTTTTAATCCATTCTGCCAGTCTATGTCTTTTGATTAATGAGTTTAGGCCATTAACATTCAGGGTTATTATTGAGATATGATTTGTATTCCAAGTCATTTGGGCTTATTTTGGTTTTTAACTTGGTTTGTTTTCTCCTTTGAGGGGATTTTTCTCTAAGTTAGGGCCACCCTTAGCTGACCTATATTGTTGTTTTTCATTTCCTCCTCATGGAATATTTTGTTGAGAACATTCTGTAGCTCAGACTTTCTATTTGTAAATTCTTTTAACTTTTGTTTATCAGGGGAGGATTTTATTTCATCTTCAAATCTGAAGGTTAGTTTTGCTGAGTATAGGATTCTAGGTTGGCAACCACGTTCTTCCAGAGTTTGAATATGTTGTTCCAGGTCCTTCTAGCTTTTAGAGTCTGGGTTGAGAAGTTTGCTGCTATCCATATGGTTTCCTCCATATGTAATCTGAAGCTTTTCTCTCAAGCCTTCAAAATCCTATCTTTATTTTTAATGTTATGCATTTTCATTATAATGGTACTTGGTGTGGATCTGTTGTGATTTTGTGCATTTGGTGTTCTGTAAGCCTCTTGTATTTGATTTTTTATTTCATTCTTAAGGTGTTGGAAATTTTCTGATATTATTTCATTGAATAGGTTGTTCATTCCTTTGGTTTTTATCTCTGTGCCTTCCTCAATCCCAATAATTCTTAAATTGGTCTTTTCATGATGTCCTATAGATCTTGGAGATTCTGTTCATGATTTCTTACCATCTTCTCTGTTTGGGCAACTTTATTTTCAAGATTAAATATTTTGTCTTCATTGTCTGAGGTTCTGTCTTACAAGTGGACTACTCTTTCAATGGTGCTTTCCATTGAGTTTTTTTGTCTCCTTCATTTCAAGAATTTCTTTTTTTTTTTTTTGAGAATCTCATTCTCTTTGCTGAAATGATCTTTTGCTTCTTGCAGTTGCTGTGTCAACTGCTTATTGGTATTATCATTCATTGCCTGCATTTGCTCTCTTATCTCATCCTTTGCTTTGTGAATCATATTAATCATGAATAATCTGAAGTCCTTTTCTGACATTTCTTCTACCATACTTTTGTTGGATTCTATTAATATAGAATCCAGATTTGTTTAAATCATTTTTCCCTTGTTTTTTCATATTGTTCATGTATCTTCCCTTCTAGAAGCGCAGATCTGGGGCATTGCAGATTCCAACCTATAGGCTTATAGTGGCCTTATAGATTTACAAAAGTTTTTCTTTAAGGTGAAATCATTATTAGCAGTGCCCAATTCAGACAGTATGCATTCCTAGACCAAATAGCCCCTATGAGGACATTAACAATGTTGACATAATAAGCAGAATGAGTTCAATTACTATTTTCAGTTTAACAAACAGATTTGTAATAAGGTCTGCAGTTTCTAATGGAGGACAAAGAGGATGCAGAGGGATGTGGGAAGTAACTGATAATGGGATAAGAAAAGAATATATAGGAGTTCTAGATAATAGAAAGTGTGAGAGTATAATCAAAAGATATTGGTTGTTAGCATGAAAAAGGGAGAAAGAGACTCTGAGGGAACATGTAAACAAAAGGAAAAGAGAGCAAGAAAAGTAAAGAAATAAAAAAATTGTTCAATAAGGAGAAAAGAGAAAATTTACATTGTAACAGTCACACAATATTCAAACCTCCCAGTCTTCAGTAGCCTGATGTATAAGAGGTCCCTGACAATAAACTTCAAGTCTCCAGCAGGCATCTCAGGATGGGATTTGCCTCACCTAAAGATTAGAACTACGGTTTCCAGGATTAGCTAAGATGGCTGCTCTGGCTTCCAAATGTGTTGGCAATTGGGGAGTTGCAGCTCAGGGTGTGGGTGTGGTCAGCTGGAGGTACTGGAGGCAGGTTGCAGTTGGTCAGGCAGGGGTCCTGAAGGTTGGGTGTGATTGTTCTGGTTGTGGGATCCTGGAGGTGGGGTGTAATCAGTTGGTATGGGGGTCCTGGTGATAGGGCACAGTCCATCAATCTGTGGGCCCCGAAGGCAGTGAGTGATCAGTCAGGCTGAGGGATACTGGAGATGGGGTCCAGTCATTCTGGCCAGAGGTCGTACAGAGCCTGGTTGTTGTCTCAAAAATTCACCACCATTTCTTCTTGAAAAAATTGCATTCATAAATTTTGTAACCAAAATATTTTCATCTATGAGAGGCACTTAAAATGAAAACAGAAATGCCAGTTCCTTGCTGTTTAATGGGGTCCCTGGTACTTTGCCTGCTGCCACACAAACTTTTCCAAAAAAATCTATGGAATTATAGTAGTGGCACTGCTATTATTATTCTTGCTAGTCATATCAGAGATCTCAGTATTCACTGTAGAAGTCCCTCTCTACATAACTGAGATAGCATTTCTACTATGTCAAACATGACTCCTACACCCCTCATAGATCCCTCTGCCCACATAATATAGACCTCCCTACACAATTCTGAGAGCCCTCCAAACACACATCATAGTGCTATCCCTCTGAATTTCAATTAGCCCTCATTACACACCTCAGTTAACCTACATGGGAAAGCTCAGAGTCCAGCCTACTCATCTCCATGATTCCTAATTTCAGACCAAATAGAGCCCCCTTCCAACCTGGAACCATCCCTTCTACATCACCTTGCCTCCTTACTCATCTAACAGAGCTCTCACTGCTCACATCAAAATACAATACAAACACAACTAACTGAACCATTTCTACTCATGTCAGTTATCTATACACCTGAGTGAGCCCTCCCAACTCAACTGAAAGGACCTTCACACACACTTCTTGTAGCTCTCTAACACACATCATAGAACCATTCTTCACATCTCATAAAGTCCTCAAAGCTAGAGGCCACATGCTACCAATTTCAGAGAGACTTCTCTATACACCTCTGTTTAATCTTCGTACACAACAAAGTGTACCCCTATACTCAAATCTAGAGCAGTTTCTACACACAGCAGAGAAGTCCCTACATAACTCAGTGAGTAAAACCATACTTCTTTGCAAGAAGAAGCAATGTTTCTTTGTAAGCCCTCTATAAATACCTCAAAGAGTCTATATATTCACCTCGCAGAGGCCTCAATATATACACCTCAGAGAACAATTTTGACTCTCCATCATGGCCTTTTCTATACACCATAAATACTGACTCTTACTCTGATACTAACCCTAACCCTAAGTATAAACCTAAGTCCTCCCTACATGCCACAGAGTCCTCCCTGACACTGAAACTGACCATGACTTGACCCTGACACTAAATCCTAACCCTAGGCCTATCCTAACACTAACCTCATGATGCTCTCTGTTGTACACCAGTTTTTTCTCCCTACTCATCTCGCCAAACTCTTACTACTCACCTCAAATGGCCCTCCAAACACAGATGACTGAGTTTTTTCTACAATTTCCAGTGCACAAACCATGTGCAACTCTGTGAGCCATCCCAACTTTCTTCAGGGGGCCCTCTCACACAAAAAAAGGAGCCCTAGGACAAGCATCATATAGCCCTCTTATGAAATTCATACACATCTCCTTATACAGCTCAGCAGCTGCAAACTACCAATCCTAGAGACTCCTTTAGACACATATCATAGTATGCTCCACAAACATCAGTGAAAACCATCCTTATAGCAACAGTAGTACCTACTTGTGTAGACAACCTCAGGTAAACATCCACATATACCTTACTGAAAACAAATTATATTTCTATACAAGACCTTTGTACTAACTACACTTCTATGCAGTGCTCTTTAAACACCTCAGAATTTCTACTCACCTCAGCTAGCCCTCACTATACATCTCAGAGAGCTCTGTCCACTCATCTCAGAGTCTTTTCCTGTACACTGCAAAAACCCTACTTATTCAGTTATTTGAGCCCTCCCTCTCATAGCAAGAAGTCCACTGAAAACCTTATATATCCCCCCTACACCTTTCAGAAGTCCCTCCCTACATACATCAGAAAGACTTCCCTACACAAAAAGAACCTGTTTTAACACCCCAGAGAACATTTCCTACACACCACAAACTCATTTTCCTACACATCTAAGTAATCCTACCCTACTCACATCAAGAGCCCTTCCCACACATCTCAAAGTGCCATCCATACACAGCTTAGGCATGCTTCTTCCACACTTTATTGAGCAACACCCAAACAATTCAGTTAGTCCTCCATATACATCCCAGCAAACATTCCCTATAAATTCCAGACAGATTTTATTTCAAACTTCATAATGCCCATGCTACACACCTGAACCAGTGCTACAAGCACAGCACAGATAGATCTCACTTCTATCCAAAATCTCCCTATTCATCTCTGTGTGCTGCATATACACAATTAAGAGATCCCCCATCATTCTCCATTGAAAGCTCTCACAAACACTTCAGATATTTCTTATACTATCCTCAAAAAGCCCTACCATTAAAACACAGTGTGTTCTCTGTACACATATCAGAGAGATCTCAGTATTCACTTCAGGGAGTCCTCCATCCACAACTGTGTTAACATCTCTACTCAGTCATAAGGCACACTTACACCCCCATATATCCTTTGGCATATCTAATAGAAAACTCCCTACACAACTGTGAGAGCCCTCATACACACATCAGAATGCCATCCTTATGCATTTAAATGAGTCCTCATTATACACATCAGAGAACCTACACTACAAAGTACATAGTGTCTTCCATACCCATCTCAGCAAGTCTGATCTACATGTGACAGAGGCCCCACTTCACACTTCATAAGGTACTCCCTCATACATCAGTTTTTACTCCCTACTTCTCTTACAGATCTCTCACTACTCAGCTAAAGAGGCTCTCCAGAAACAACTCACTGAGTCCTCTGTATTCATCTCAGTACACATTCTTTATATAGCTGAGTGATCCCTCCTGACTCATCTCAGAAGGACCACCCACAAATATTATAGAGACCTCTGACACACATCAAAGATCTCTTCTACAGACCTTATAGTACTTCCTCTAAACAGATCAGAGACTGAAAGCTACCAAGTTCAGGAAGTCCTCTCTACACACCTCAAAGTAACTTTCATTAACATCAAAGAAAGCCCTTCCTACTTACCTCAGCAGCAGTCTCTACACACCTCAGAGAGACTTCCCTACACAGCTCAGCAAGTACAGATTAGATTCATATAAAGCCCTCTTTCCACACTTCAAGTACTGTCTTAACTCTCAGAAAACCCATCTACTCACCTCAGAAAGCCATCAATACATGCCTAATGGAGCCCTTTCAATTCACAACAGAGGCCTCCCCTATGCATTAAAAATACTGGCCCCAAGCCACAACCCAACCCTAACTCTAACCATAACACTACGTTCACCATAAATATCACAAAAAGCCCTTGCTGATACTGACAGTGACCATAACCCTGACCATGACACATTAGTAATACTAATGCTAACCTTAACCTCATAGAACCTTCCCTTCTACATCAGTTGTTTCTCCCTACTCAAGTCACAGAGCTCTTGTGCCTTACCTTAAAAGGCCCACCAAACACTACTCATTAAGCCCTTTCTGCAATTCACAGAATACCCTTCCTATGCACTTCTGTAAGCCCTCCAAACTCACCTCAGGAAACCCTCCCACACACCACTAGGAGATCTCAAACACATTTTGAGGAGCTCTCTTACACATGTCATAGTTCCCTCCATACACAGTCATATACTACTAACCTAAAGCAGCTCTCAAATAATCTCAGATTACCCTCCTTAGACCTCAAAGAAATCTGGTTCTACTTATCTCAAATGCATTTCCTACACACTTCAGAGGAACGTCCTTACATATCTCAGTTTGTACAAACTACATTCCTTTGCAAGCAAGTTCTACTAATTAAACTTCTTTGCAAGTTCACTATAAACACCTCAGAGACTCTATCTACTGATGATGGAAAGTCCTTAATATACATCTCATAGAGACCTTTTGACTCACCACAGAGGCCTTCCCTATAATTTGCAAATACTGAACCTGACCCTAAGCTTGACACTAAACCTAATTTAAGCCTAAACTTCAGCCTTCCTTACATACCAGGGAGGCTTCCCTGACACTGACACTGACCATGAACCTGAACCTGACCCTAAATCCTGACCCTAAACCTAACATAACAGTGCCTTTCTTCATTCATCAGTTTGTTATCCCTACTCATCTAACAAATCCCTGAATACTCACCTCAAATGGCCCTTGATGCACAATTCAGTGAGCTCTTTCTACACTTCACAGAGTTCCTCCCTGATTCACCTTTGTGAACCCTCTCAACTCATCTCAGGGAGCACTTCAACATATGTAAAGGAGCCCTCTGACACACATAATGGTACCCTGCCTACACAGCTCAGAGGCCCCTCCCTACAAACCTCAGAGGGCCCACTCTACACACATCTTAGTTCTCTGCTGACACATCAAAAATACCCTCACTACACATCTGAAGACCTGTCCCTACACACCTTAGAGAAATATTCTTACAGACCTCTGTGAGTACTCACTATGTTTTTTTGGAAGCCTTCCCTAATCACCTCAGCAAGCCTCTGTACTCACCTCAGGGAACCCTCATAATACACAAGATAGAGCCATTGCAACAATTCAGAAAGTCATTTCAACACACCACAGAGGCCTTCCCATTACAATCCAAATACTCATTTGAATCCTAACACCAACACTGAACTGAACCTTAACCCTCTAACTCTAACACTAACCCCCTAATTCTAATACTAACTCTAAATATAACCCTAATCCAAGCCCTAACCTCAAAAACTAACCTTAAACCTAACAGTAACACTCCCTTCTCATCTCAGAATCATCTCCATACAAAAATTACAGAAGCCTTTCTACACATCTGAGTGCCCTCCTGACACATTGAAAAATGTCCTCACTATATATCTCAAGAGAAGCCCCTACACACCTGAAATAGACATAGCCCTATAAAAGGGAGTACAAACAATACTCCTTTTCAAGCCCTTCTAAACACCTGAGTGAACCTTTTTATTAATTTCATAAAACCCTTACTATACTCTTCAGGAATTCCTATTGACTGGCCTTCCATATACACCAAACACCCATACTTACTTAACTGAGCACTCCCACTCATGTCAGTTAGCCCTCTTACACACTTCATAAAGCCCTCCTACACCCCTCAGAGACCCCTCCTACAATACTTCATAGAGCCCTCCTTACACAATGAAGAGTCTACTTTCACACCACAGAGAAATTTCCTACAAATTTCCTCAAACATACCTCCCTATACATCTAAGGATTTCCTCCCTACTCACATTAAGAACCCTTCCTACACAACTCTAAATCCCATCCATACACACCTGAGGGATATGCCCTTCACACTTCATTGAGAAACCCCTAAACAACTCAGAAATCCTCCTTATACAACCCAGAGAGTAATCCCTAAAAATGCCAGAGAAATGTTAATTCAAAACTCAGAATGTTCATGCTACATACCTCAGCAAACCCTACCCACACATCTCAGATAGACCTCAATATCCACCAAAATCTTTCCCTACTTACCTCCAAGTGCCTTACATACACACATCAGAGATTCCATCTACTATCTTAAAAGAAACCTTCCACCACAGGGTGTTCTCCTTGCTTATATCAGATGGATCTCTGTATTTACTTCATAGGGCCTTCAATACACAACTGAGGTAGCACACCTGCATGGGCAAAAGCCATTTTTCACACCTCATAAATAGCTTCTGCACACCTAATGGAGATTTCTCTACACACCTCAGAGAGCCCACACAACAAAACTCAGAGAACAGTTCCCTTTCTACAAACTTCACAGTCACCTTCCTCCACATCTCAGTAAGTTCTCCACATTCATACCAAGCACACTTGTTACACAACAGAGGGCCATCCATTCACACCATAGAAGCCCATACTACACACATCATTTATCAATCCCTAAAGAACTCAGGGAGCAATTGCCAAATACTGCACACCACCTCTCTACACTACTTTTACAATTCAGAGGACTCTGTTACACACTCAGAGAGTCCTTATTTCACACCTCAGTGTGTCCTCCTTATTTACATCATAATTCTACCCTTACTCACCTTAGATATTCTTATATACACCCCTAATAGGGTACATACCTCTCACCAAAGAGGACACTCCCTAAACACCCTATTCAAATATTCTCTCTACAAATCTCAGAGAGGCTTCCATGCAAACCTCAGAATGCCATTTCATCAAACTTCAAACCTCAAAAAATGCTACCTTTTCATCTCAGGTAGCCTGCACTATGCACCATAAAGCCCTCTCTATTAACTGCCAAAGGCCAAAACTACAGCACTCAGAGAGTCCTCTTGATACTCCATTGAGTGTCCTCCCAAAACACCTCAGAGATTCCCTATACTATCTTCAAAGGATTCTCCCATCAAACTTTAGCATGTTCTCCATACTCAAATCAAAGATATCACACTATTCACTTCAGAGGGCCTTCCCTAAACAACTGAGACAGCATTTCTCCTCAGATGTAAAGCCCTCTTACATGCCTCATACATTATTCTGCACATCTAATAGGTACCACCCTACACACCCCTGAGAGACTTCCCTTCACATACCAGTGTGCCATCCCTATGCTTTTCAGTGAGTCCTCACTAAACACCTCAGGGAACCTACACAACAAAGCTCAGAGAGTTCTCTGTATACATCTCAGTGAATCCTACCTACACACCAAAGAGATGCCCCACTTCACACCTCATATTGCCTCCCTTTCTATATGAATTTGTCCTTTATACTCATGTTATAGAGTTCCTCTGCTCACCTCAAATGGTTCTCTGAGCATAACTCACTAGAGTTCTTTCTACTCATTTCAGTAAACACTCTGTATAGACCTGTTTGACCCCCTCAACCTGTCATAGTTGGACCTCACACACATGTCTAGTAGCCCTCTGACATGTCATAGAGTTCTCCTACACACCTCATATTGTACTCTACACAGTTCAAAGACCATGCACTACTAACCTCAGAGATGCCTCCTTATACATCTTAGAGTATTCTCCATACACATAAAAAAGCACTCCCTAATCACCTCAAAGCGATCTCTACACACCTCAGAGAGACATCCATACATACCTCACAGAATACAAACTATACTTGTTTTAAAGTCCCTTCTGCTAACTATACTTCTTTGCAAGTCCTCTATAAATGCCTCAAATAGCCTATCTATGCACCTCAGAGAACCTTCAATGCACACCTGAGAGAATACTTTTGAGTCACTACATAGGCCTTCTATGTACACCACAAATGCTGACCCTGATTCTAAACCTAACCTTAAACCTAACCCTAACTCTAAACCCAAGCTCTCCCTACATAAAATAGAGGGCCCTCCCTGACCATGATGATAATGATTATGATCTTGACCCTAAACCCTAACACTAGCCACAACCCACACCCTAACATCATAGTTTTCTCCTTTCTACATCAATTTGCCCTCCCTACTCATCACTCAGAGATCTCAATTCTTCCCTCAAAAGGCCCTACAAACACAACTCACTGAACCCTTCCTACACATTACAAAGCATCTTTCCTCTGCACTACTGTATGCCCTCCCAACTCCCATCTGTGGCACATCCACACATGTTAAATTGTCCTATGACACACATCATGGAACCCTCCTACACACCTCAAAGAGCCCTCTTTACACAGCTCAGGGGTCACATGCTACCAACCTCAGAGGGCACTCACTACACACCAGAGTGTACCCTCATGCACATCAAAAGTAGCCCTCCCTACCCACATCAAGAGCAGTCCCTAATCACCTCAGAGAACTATCACTACACACTTCAGTGAGGCATGTCTATATACCTCACTGGGTACATAATACACTCCTTTCCAAGCATTCGCTACTAACAATTTTTCTTGGCAAGCCTTCTTTAAACACAACAGAGAGCCTGTCTACTCACCTTAGAAAGCTTTCAATATACACCTCAAATAGCCCTTTCAACTCATCACTGAGTCATTATTTATACATTGAAAATACTATGACCCTTAACATAACCCTAATCCTAACCATAACCATAAACACAAGCCCTCCCTACATACCACAGAGGGCTGTCCCTGATTCTGACACTGAGTAAGATATGGATCCTGACACAAAACTGTAAACCACACCCTAACTCTCACACAAAATTTATAGTTCTTTCCTTTTTATATCAGTTTGTCCTCCCTACTCATCTCACAGTGCTCTCAATACTCACCTCAAAAGGTTGTCTGTAAACAACTTACTAAGGTTTTTCTACCCAGCAAAGGACACCATCCCTATGCACATCTGTAAACCCTTTTGACTCACTTCAGGGGGCCCACCCACACACACCAAGGGGCCCTCCTACAATCATCAATAGGCCCTCCTTACATACCTCAGAGAGACCTCCTATGCAATGAAGAAAACCAAGAGAAAATTTTCTCCACACCTAAAACACGCCTCCCTACACATCTAAATAATCCCTCCCTATTTAAATTAAGAGCCCTTCATACACACTTCAAAGTACCATACATACACACCTTAGGGATGCTTCCTCAACACGTTTTTGAGCAACACCTAAACAATAAAGAAAACTCTTTTTATACACCCCAATGGACACTTCTTAGAGATTCCAGACAAATGTTAATTCAAACTTCAGAATGTGTTTGCTAAACACCTTAGCAAACACTACCTACACATCTCAGATAGCCCTCACTACACACCAAAAATTTGTCCCTAGTTACTTCTGAGCACTATACCTACATAACTTAAAGACCACTTGTGATACTCCTTGGATTGGCCTTCCTAAACATCATTGATATCCCTTGTAGTATCCTCAAAGAACACTCCCATCACACCTCAGTATATTCTCCCTATTCATATCAGATGAATCTTACTATTAACTTCTAAGGGCCATTGTACACAAACCAGATAGCACTCCTACACAGACAAAATCCATTTACACCCACAGAGAATTCTGCTGCATACCTGATACCTCCCAACGCATATCAGAGCACCTGAGCTACAAACCTCAGGGTGACCTCTGTCCATACCTCAGAGTACACATTACAGACACCTCACTATACAACTGAGAAAGTCCTCCATTCTCAAAACAGGTGCCCTTACACCTCAGAGGGCCTTCCATACACATTTCAGAAATAATTCCCACAAACCACATTGAGCAATTCCTACACATCTCAGACAACTGTCACTAAAGAACACACACCACTTTTCTACACATCTCACTAGGCCCTCCTTTCAAAATTCAGTGGACCTGTAACCCACTTCAACCCGCTTGAGCTCTCCTTTCAAACCTCAGTTAATCCACCCAATTCATTGCAGAGATCTCTTCTTATTCACATTAGGGAGACATTCCTACACAACTTGGGAGATCTTAATACTCACCTAAGAACACCATCCCTATACACCCCAATCAAGAGTCCTCCCTAATAATCTCAGAGAGACTTCCATACAAACCTTGGAATGCCCTTTAAACAAAACTCAAAAAACCTCTACCTATACATCTACTACATAGCTCTTACTACCCAGCAAAATACCCTTCCTATTCACCTCCAGACACCATAAGTACAAACCTCACATATTCCTTTAAGTGCCCTCCTAAGATGTCTCTGATTTCATCCACCATCATCAAAAAACACTCCCATCACACCTTAGTGTGTTCTCCCTACCCATATCTCACTGTTGCATTGAGAGGACCCTTCCTACACAACTGAGATAGCCTTTATAATCAGTCACAAAGCCTTCCTACACCTCTCATATATCCCTCTGCACACCCTAATAGGGACCTATCTATACACTTCTGAAAGCTCTCCCTACACATGACAGAGTTCTGTCCCTACGTATTACAATGACCTCTATTTTAAACCTCAAAGAAACTACACTACAAATCTCACAGAGCTCTCTCTACTTATATCAGGGAGTCCTACCTACACACTATTTAGATCACCCAATCAACAACTCATAGGTCCCTCATTTCCATGTCACTTTGTCCACCATACTTATCTCACAGAGCTCTCACTACTCACTTTAAATGACCTTCCGAATACAAGTGAGTCTTTTCTACTCATCTGAGTATGCTTTCCCTATTCACCTGGGTGAACCATCAAAATGCTTCTTAGAGTGCCCTCCCACAAACATCAAAGAGATCTCTGACACACATAACAGAACCCTGATACACTCCTCATATAGCCCTCTTTACTCATCTCACAAAATACAAGTCTGAAAACCATTCATACAACAATTAGAGTATCCTCCATACACATTAAAGAGAGTCTCCCCTACTCAACTCAAAAGCAGTCCCTACTTGTCACACAGTCATCCCTACATACCTCTGTGTGTACAAACTATACTGCTTTAGAAGCCCTGTCCACTAACTATACTTCTTCACAAGCCCACTATAAGCACCAGAGGGCCTATTTATGCACTTTTGAGAGCCCTCAATACATACCACAAATAAGCCTTTTAATTCACAACAAAGGCTTTTCCTATACACCACAAATGCTAACCCTGATCCTGAACCTAAAACATACTCTAGGCCCAAACATAACCCTCAACTCATAGTGCACTCCCATCCACATCAGTTTGTACTCTCCTCTCAATTCAATGAGCTTTCACTACTCACATCAAACAGCCCTCTAGAAACAACTCACTGATCTTTTTCTATCATTCACAGAATTCCATACCTATGTAACTCTGTGAGCCCTCTCAAATCACCTCAGAGGTCCTTCCCAAAAACGTAAAGAGCACTCAAACATCATAAAATGATCCTAAATACCTCATCAAGTTCACACTACACAGAGCAGAGGATGCTTGCTACAAATATCAAGGACCTCACCCTGTAAACATCATAGTGCATTGTTGACACATAAAAAAGCCTTCACTACTCATATTGAGATCTGTCCTACACATTTTAGAGAGAAAATCCTACAGAACTAAGTGCATACACACCATACTTATTTCCAAGACCTACATACAATCCTCAGGAAGCCCTAACCAAGCATCTCAGATCGACCTCACTGCTCACCAAAGAGCCCTCCCTACTTACTTCCAAAGGCTATAGAGAGACACCTGAGAGTTCTCATGATTCTTTTTTGATTGGCTTCCCTAAACACCATAGAGATTTCCTCTACTATCCTCAAAGAAATCTCCCACCACAACTCGGTGTTCTCCTTACTCATATTGTATGCACCTCTGTGAGACTTTCCTAGTAACCATGGGCCTTCCCACATACATAAAGGAGCCCTCCTACACCCTTCAGAAGGCCATTTATACATGCCTTAGAGAGATCTCACTACACAATGAAAAGATTTCACTTTTCCACCTCAGAGAACCTTTCCTACTCACCACAAACACACTTCCCTACACTTGTAAGAAATCCCTCCCTCATTAAATCAAGAGATTTACACACTTGAAAATGCTGTGCTGTACATACTCACTTTAGGGACACTTCCTCCACACTTCTTTGAGAAACACACAAACAATTCAGAAAGTCCTCCTTATCCTCCAAACCAATTGATAAATTAATCCCCTGATGGGATTAACTGAGTGGTAACTGAAGGGATGAAGGGTGTTACTGGAGGAGTTATTTCATTGGAGGCAAGTGTTTGGGGTATACATTGAGCATCTGGTGAGTAAGTGTCTCTTTCTGCTTCATTCATATTAGCCACTTCCCTGCACTACATACTTCTGCCATGATATTTAACCTCATCTCAATGCCCAAAAAATGGGTCAACTTTCTATGGACTGAGATCTCTGAAACTGTGAACTCTCAAATAAAATTTTTCTTCTTTATAATTGGTCTGATCAAGCCTTTTAGTCACAGCAGAGAAAAAACTGATATAAACACAGCCATAGCCCTTTTCATATGACTGTTTACATAAAGTACAAAGAAGGCCCACTGAAAACATATAAAGGTAAATGCACATGCTCTCAAGATATTGTTTGTGACTATTTTTATATACACTGAATCGAATGTTTCTGGCATTGACTAACCACAACACAGTGAATCCCCAGTCCTGAATACACAATAAAAGCAACATTTAGGGAATATTCACAATATTTTCTTCCAGTTTATAAAGACGGAGTCTTGCTAAAGCCATTTTGAGACTGCACCAACAATGGGACAGTTTTAGCAGTAAAGTTTATAAATTCTAACAGTTGTGCTTGTCTTACTAAACTATCACTCTTCCTATGAAGGCCTCTAAAGAAAGACACATAATGATCTCTTTCTTTGGATCCTGTATTTCCTGTATTTTATACCTGACTCTGACTCACTCCCCCAAACTCCCTACATTTGAGAATTTTTTTTACTTATAAGGTTCACCTCCAGTAGTGTTCCCTATTCTAATGGCTGAAGAAAGTTACCCTGTGTCCAGATCCATATGGGTCACCAACTGTTTTAACCAGTGCAACCAACCTCCCAGGTCTAGTCAGGGGCAAAGGGGGACTGGAAAATATTCACAGACACAGACCTTGAAGGTTAAGCTGGGATCAGGAGGAGCTCTCTCTCTGATGGAGATGCAGATCCAAAGAGTTATGCCAGCAATCTTTATTTATGTATGTCTCATTTTCATGTTAAAGTCTATGCAACCATTATTCTTTCTCTTCAAGAAAGTTACAGAAACTAGGACATCCTCTGTTGCTTTTCTGCAGTTGCAAGCCACAGTTGCAAGGTACAATGTTAGGAGATTTGTGTAGCTCTCAAGAAAGTCCATTGTTAAAAGTTACTATAAGGTAGGCAGGAAGTGGAGAAGTGGAGTTGTTGAAACATTGTGGTTGACTAGCATAAAAATTCCTTCCTTCCCAGGAGCTGTGTTCCTGGGATCAAGGTCAGAACAGATAGGACTCTTACAGAGACCCTGCTCAAAAAGGGCATTGCCACCGCAGTTAAGCCTCCTCTGCCTTTTCACAGAAACATTTCAAAGCACCAGGCATGCCACAACCAAGAAGTCATCTGAAACCCTCAATCTCAATCACTGCTCTCACATACTCTGTCACTACTTTCCACACTCTGGTTCACAGGAAACAGGGAATATCAGGAGATACCCCTTGTCTTCCCTCTGCCTCATAGATTGGATGTAAGGTTACGCTTCTCTGGAAACACCTCCCCAAACTTTAACAAACAAATCCTAGGTTTACTCTGCACCTGAGCCTGGCTTCATTACCAGCCAGGGAATGGGGAAAAATGGTCTGTGAAGAAAAACATAAATTATTACCCTATCTTATAGAAAAACTTGTTTTACAAAAATGGAGAAAAATAGTCAAACTGTGCTATGTATAAGTTTTCTGAGTATCATGTTCAAATGGCATATTCCTTTACTTTTGATGCCTGCTTTATATCAATATGTAATGAAAGCTTCCTCAACTCATGGTAAAACTGATTCAAAAGCATGTAAAATATGATGCCACTTTTAAATTGACATTGCTGTAGGTCTTAAAAGATTGATACCTCTTTTTCTATACTCTGCAATTCTGTTCTTTGAGTCAGTTCCACATTAAGGTCTATAGAAAAGGATGATAAAAAAGAAAGAAAGAAAGAAAGAAAGAAAGAAAGAAAGAAAGAAAGAAAGAAAGAAAGAAAGAAAGAAAGAAAGAAAGAGAGAGAGAGAGAGAAAGGAAGGAAGGAACAAAGATCTGGATTGGCCAGGTGCACCAGGCCTGAGAATGTCAGGGAATTCACTAATTTCTATGCAATTTTTATTCTTTCCAGATATTCACAGTAAGGAAAATTTAAAAGAATCCCATATGTACATATTGTATTTGCAGAGTCTCCTGAGGACTTCATGTTCTCCCAGAATTTTTTCATATTTGAGCTGACTCTATTCTGATCCCGTTGTGTAATATTTCATACTGTGTCATGTTTCAAAGCCTCTGTCTTCTTCTGAGCTCCAGGGTATTTTTGTAAATTCAGATTTGTCCTGGTCTTGTTTTGTGTTTCTGGCATTTCTTGCCTAATGTTTACTTCTACTGTCTTTACTCAGAGTCCAATTATTCAAAAATTAATTCATAAATACATTGGAAAGGAAGAGATTCCTTTTGAAATGACCTAAGGATGGAGAATATACAATGGTTAAAATGAAAGTAAATCTTCCACCTTGGAGAATGAGAAGCCCACATGAACATTTGATTTTAGTTTTCCCCATGGCTGGTAGATCCTACAACTTATGTCCCCAACTGCATAGGTCCTATGCATGATTTATAAAAATTTGTGACAGGTGTTGTCTTAACTTCTCAGTGATGAAATATGATATTTTGTGCAATAACATCTGAAGATACTTTGCTTCAAAACTGGAATCTATAACTATAAATTGTTTTACATCAGTTTTCTGCAATATGTGTATACCTGTTTATTGTATGTTGTATCTACATATATGCTTTTGTCTGTATATTATGTATATGGTGCCAAAATTGGCATATATAAAAAATAAGCATTAATAAATTTAAAATAAAATGGATTCAAGGGCTGGGGAGATAGCTCAGTCGGTAGAGTGCTTGCCTTGCAAGCACAAGGCCATGGGTTCAATCCCCAGCACCGCAAAAATAATTGATTCAAATGCCTTTCAGTTCACATGACTAACATTGGCTAAATAGATAAAAGTAAGTATGTCTTTAAATTTTCTTAAGTATTCATTATTCTAAGTGGTCAAACAATCAATATAGTGTTGATTTCTCTAAAATGGTTAAAGTGTAATATATATTTCTTATAGGATGTGTCTTCAGCAAAAACTAATGACTTAAAATGTTAGGCAGGTTGATCTAAAACCTTGTATGTCATGGATACCATAAGTTAAAATTAGATAAATTAGATTTAACAGAAATAGAATAAGCATTTATAATAGTACATGTTAAGGAGTAAAGTCAATACCAATGATCATCTACCATGATGAATCAATATTCATGAATCTACCCTATCAAGTTAATATCAACAAATCTATATTGACAAATTGATATTGAATAATCAATATCAATGCATCTACACTTAAGTGTTGATTTTGATGAATCTAAAATGAAGGGTTCATGTCAAATAATCTACCCAGAATAATTAAAATTGATGAATCTATACAATGGGTTGATATGGATGAATCAACTCTAATGAGTCAATATTGATGAATCTACATCAACAGGTAGATACTGACAAATAGAAGAGTAGATATCAACAAATATAATCCAATGAATTGATATAAATGAATCTATATTGATGAATCCATATCAATAAATCAATATTGATGAATCTACCCCTACAAGTTGACATCTACAAATCTCCACCAATGAGTTGGTATTGACAAATCAATCAAGTCTTTATCATCAAATCTACATAGGTTCATATTGATGATTCTACCCTGATGAGTTGATATCAATGAATCTACACCAAAGTATTGATATCAATATATATATATATCAAACCATTGATATTGATAAATCTACCCTGACAGGTTGATATAAATGAATCTACACTGATGAGAAGGGTAGATATTGTTGAATATACCCAGAAGAGTAGATATCAAAAATCTACGCCAATGGATCAATATCAATGAATCTACATTGAAAAATCCTTACTGACAAATTAATATTTACACATCTACCCCTGTAAGTTGATATCTACAAATTGCCACCAAAGAGTCAATATCAAGAAATATACCCAAACACAACAATATCAACCAATGTACATCGACTAGTCAATATTGATGAATCTACATCATCAAATTGATTTCAAAGAATCAATATTGATGGATCTACACAGTTTAGTTGATATCAGAGAATCTACCATGACTGGTTGATAATGACAAATCTACCACAATAGGTTGATATCAACAAAACTATACAGAATTATGCATATCAAGAACCTATTATGGTGAGTCAGTATTGATGAATGAACATTATTGAGTCAATATTGACAAATCTACATTGATGAATCAATATTAACCCATCAGTATCAACAAATCTTCCCACTGAGTTGATATCAACATATATACCCCAGAGTCCATATCAATGAATCTACATCAATGTGCCAATATCAACAAATAAACCCCTTAGAGTCAATATTGATGAATCTACCTCATTGTGTTGAAATCAACAAATCTACACCAGTGTGTAGATATTAATGAATCTAACCTGATGGGTCATAATCCATGAATCTACATTGATGGTCCAATTCTGACAAATTTACACATGTGAGTAGATATTGACAAACCTTCCCCATTAAGTAAATATTGACATATCTACTTTGAAGAAATGATATCAGCAAACCAATATTGAACAATATACACCAACAAGTCAATATCAACAAAACTACACCAATGAGTTGATATTGGTGAATGTATGCCTATGGGTCAATATCAACAAATCTATGCTGAAGAGTCCACATAGATGTTTCTTCACCAATGTATCATTGTTGATGAATCTAATCCTTTGAGTCAATATTGATGAATCTGACCTGAGAGATAGATATTCATGAATCTGCAGCTTTAAGGTGACATTGATAAATTTACACGTTCAAGTCAATATCAATGAATCTAGATCAATGGTTCAATATTAAGGAATCTACACTAGTATGTTGATATTGTCAAACCTATCCAATTGAAACAATTTTGATAAATCTACTCCAATGGGTAGATATGGAAGAATCTACACCAATGATTCTATATTGATGAATCTACACCAAAAAGTCAATATCAACAAATCTACCCTTAGGACAATAACAACGAATCCATCCAGAAGAGTTGATAATGATGAGTATACCCTGATGGTTCAATATTAATGAAGCTACATCTATGAATCAATACTGACAAATCAATATCTGATGAATCAGCATAGATAGTTTAATATTAACAAATCTATACTGATGAGTGAATATAGATGAATCATCATCTACAGGTCAATGTCTATGAATCTACCCCATCAAGTTGATATTGATGAATCTAACCCAATGGATTGATATGGATGAATCTACACTGAAGAGTCAATATCAATTAATCTGCTCCAATTGGTCAATATCAAAGAATCTACACCAATGAATCAATATCAATGAATGAACAACTATGATTGACATCAGGGAATATATCCCATCAAGTTGATATTGAATGTTGTAACACAATGGGTTGGTGTGGAGGAATCTACACAGATAAGTCAATAACAATGAATATGCACCAAAGAGTCAATATTGGCAAATATACTAGGGTCAATACAGATGAATCTAACTTGATTGATTGATATGGATGATTGGACACCAATGGGTCAATATTGTTGATCTACACTGACAAGTTGATAATCACAAATCTACCCAACTGGTTGGCATCAATGAATCTACATAGTATCATTAATAATGACAAATTAATAATGAATAATCTGCAACAAGTCAATATTTATGAATCTACATGTTTGTATCAATAGTGAAAAACCTACCCCAGTGTGTTGATATGAACAAATTTAACCCAATGGGTCAATATTGACCTAACTATATTGATGGATCAATGTTGACAAATGTACCTTGACAGGTCAATATTGAATCTACCCCATAGGTTTAATTTCAACCAGTCAACACAAATGGGTTGATAGCTATAAATCTACACTGAAGAATCAATATCAAAAAATCTACCCTGATGAGTTGATACCTATGCATCTATACTGATGAGTCAATAATGATAAATCTACATCAATGAATCAATATCAACACATCAATATCAATGAATCTACCCAACAAGGTAATATTGATGAATCTACACTGATGTATTGACATGGATAAATCTACCTCTACAATTTGATATTGAAAAATCTACCCCTATGGGTCCATATCAATAAATCTATGCCATCAAGTCAATATTGAAGGATCAATTGAATGTGTCAAACTTGATGAGTCTACTCTGGCAAGTGAATATCGATGGATCTACCACAATGAATTGATTTTGACAAATCTAACCAATCAAATCAATCAAATCAATATTGATAAATCTAACCCATCAAGTTGATATCAACAAATCTATCCCCATCGATTGATATTGATGAATCTACCCAAATTAGTAAATTTATGTGCAAAGTGGTGACAGGATGGGAGAGCAGTGACTGAGATTGGGGGTCTCTGATGACCTCATGACTGTGACATGACTGGTTCCTGGGAATTTTCCTGTGCAGGGGCACAGAATGTTTAGCTGCTGTGGTAAAACCCTGCATGAGGAGGCTCTGTGCATGAGTCTTTTCAGCTCTAACCTTGATCTCAGTCACAAATCTTCTGGGAATAGAGGAACTCTTATGCTAGATGATTATAGTGTTTCACCAGTTCCATTACTGTGGCTACTACCCCAGTGGGTTGATATGGATGAATGTATCCTGATGATTAAATATCAATGAATTTTCCTCAGTAGATATATATAATAAATCCACACCAATGGGTTGATAATGATGAATACACCCAGAAGAGTTGATATTGAAAAATCTACATTTTCAGGTCAATATCAAGGAATCTAAAATGACAAATCATTATTGACATATGAACATCGACCAATCTGCCATGACTCGTTAATATTGATGAATCTACCCCTAAGGTTTGATATCAATTAATCTACACCAACAAGTATATATTGATGAATCGACACTGATGGGTTGATATTGATCAATCTACCACTATTTCTGCATCTATTTCCTGCCACTCTGACACTTGACACAGTCTGTTGGAATAAAGGACTCAACACTTGACCCAGTTCTGTTGATCATCCTCCCTCTTGGGGGCCATAGGTGTGGCATGTCTCCATGTGTAGTTGCCTTTCAATATTCATAATCAATGTATCATTTAGAACCTTATTGGAAAAACATTGGGAAGGTTTTACTGTATTGGGACAGAAAAGAGTGCACAATAAAAATTTGGCAGTAGTATATAGATAAAATATATGTAAAAAACAATTGTAGCTGTGTTCAAGTTAAAAAGAGACTGTGATTGCTTTAGTATAATAATAGATGGATAAAGAGGCATTCCTCTGAGCTTGGATGCGGTGTTACCCTTTGTTGCTTTCTTAGTTTCAATAACTGATTCTAGAGATACTTTACATAATAAAAACACTTAGTTTAGACATAAGTATAATTTGTGCTTTTCCTGTTTAGTTTAATTCTTTAAGAATCAGAACAAGATTGTAGTCTGCTATGATATGAAATTAGAATAAACTAAATATTAACTATAAGTTGATTTCTTTGTCCTTTAATAATAGTAAGAGTTTCTCACTGTTAAACACTGGAGTTCATGGTGGGGGTAGTTTCTTAGAAAATCTAATAATGTGTTTGTTCTCAAGGTTGAAGGCTGGCAGATTATGGTGCCCTCAGTTTAGCTGAGAGACAAGTTTGTTTTAGTTTAGCTGGGAGATGAGTTTATTTTAATTTAGTTGGGAAATAACATTGTTTTTGTCTAGGCTGTCATACAGAGAGAATGTTTACTCTGAGAAGAAGCATAGATTGTACTTTTGAAGGTTTTTCTTACTTTAAACTAACCATAAAATGATATAATTATTAGTAAAGAAAAATATCTATAAAAAGGCTGGCAGAAAAAATAAAGACAGATTCAGCCTCAGAATGTCTGATGCCTCTGTGTGCTGTTTCTCCAATGTGCCAATGCCTCCCATCCACCTAGGACAACAGACCGTGCTACGACTGGACCCTGGCACCCTATGGTTGATATTGATGAATCTACAATGATGAGCAGATATGGACTAATCAAAACCAATGAGTAGATATTATCAAAGTTACTTCATTGATTCAATATTGACAAACATATTGTCATGTCAGTGTGAATCTACCCCTATTGTTGATATCAATGAATCTACACTCACAAGTTGATATGGACAAATCTACCCTGCTCAGTTCATATTTATGAATATATCCCATTGAATCTATATTGACTGATCTACACTGCAGTGTCTACATTGACGAATCAATTCCTTCAAGTCAATATCAAGTAGTCTATGGTGATGTATTGATATCAAGGAATCTACCATTGATTTGATATCTATAAATCTACCCTGGGTGATTGCTATTAATAAATTTACACTGATGAGTCAATATCAACAAATCTATCTGAGGGATCAATATTAATGAGTCAACACCATTAATTTGATATCAATAAATATATCCTCAAGTCAATATTGATGAACATACCCCAATGGGTCAATATTGACAAATCTACACTGATAGTTTGATATCAGTGAATCTACATCAATGAATCAATGTTGATGCATCAATATTGATGAGTCAATGTCTATAAGTCTGCACCAGTCTCTATTGAAATATCATTATCAACATATATACACTGATGAATTGATATCAACAAATCTACCCAGTCCAGTAAGTATCAATAGATCTACTCTGATGGATCAATGTAGAGGAATCTATCTCAAAGAGTCAATATTGACAAATCTACCCTAAAGAGTCAATATAAATGAATCTAAACTGAACAATAAATATTGGAAAATCTAACCTTGAGTCAAATTTGATGAGTCTACAGTGATGTATCAAAACTGATAAATCTACACCAATGAATCTACATATGTGATTCAATAGTGATGGCTCAACCACATTAATTCTACATGAATCTACATCATCAAATCAGCCTCATCATTATCAAAGAATTTACACTGAAGTGTCACTATTGATTAATCTATGTTGATGAGTCAATTTTGATGATTCTGCACAGATGGGTAGATATTGATGAATCTAATGAGAAGAGTCAATATTGAACAATCTATCCCAAGGGGTTGATATGGACTAATGTACCCTGACAAGTCTATTTTGATGCATCTACACCAAAGGGTTATCAACAAGTTTAACCCCATCAGTTGATATAGACAAATCTACCCCAATGAGTACATTTTGACAAATTGAACCAGTAAGTTAATATTGATGAATCTAATCAGAGAGTTGATATTAATTAATCTAACCAATAGAGTTGATATTGAGGAATGAAGCCTGATGAGTTGATATGGGCAAATTTATCCTGATGATTTAATATTGACAAATCTACAACAAAGTGTTGATACTGATGAACCTATTTCAACAGCTTCATATTGATGAACATGCACAGAAGCCTCGGTATTGAAGGATCTACCCTGATGGCTTAATATCAATGAATCAACACTGACAAATTAATATCAACATATCACTATCAATAAAAGCAACCAGTTCAATCTATGAATCTCTACCAATGAGTCATATTGATTAATTTACTCAGTTGATTTCATATCATCAAATTTCTCATGATAGGTCAATATTGATCAATCTTCCCCAATTGATCAATATCACTGAATCTTCACTGAAGAGTAGATACTGACAAATCTACCATGAGAGTTCAATACCAATGAATCTACACCATCTAGTAGCTATTTATGAGTTTACACGATGGATTGATATTAACAAATGTACCCCTTATGGTTGTTATCTACAAATCTGTGCCAATGAATAGATGTCAATGAATCTACACCAAGTAGATATTGATAAACCTACTCTGTCAAGTCAATATTGATGAATCAAGACTGACAGGTTAATATTGATAAATCTACCTCATTGAGGCTTTATTGACCAATTTAAACCAGAGTTGATTTCAATGAATCTACACCTTCTTGTTGATATCAATGAATTTACACTTATGTGACAACATTGACAAATCTACACCAGTGTATAGATATCAAGGAATCCACCACAATGTGTCAATATAGCCAAATCTAGACTGATGAGTTGATTTCAGTGAATCTAACCAGTAGGGTTGATGTCAATGATTCAAACCATTTGATTTGATATTGAGGAATGTATTCAGTTAATTCAATATGAAAAAATCTACACCAATGAATCAATTTTGACAAATATGCACCAAAGAGTTAATATTGAAAAATCTACCCTAATGAGTAGTCAATGACAAATTTAACCCTAGTGGTAGGTATGAATAAATCTATATTGTTCAATCAAAATTGATACATCAATATTGAAAAATATACCTTGACAAGACAATATTTTTAAAGACAATATTTATATATATAAATTAGACTGAATTTTGATTCACTATACACAAATGGGGTAAAACTTTTGTTTCTATGGTTATACACAATATAGATTGACACCAATTGTGTAATCATACGTGAACATATGGTAATAATGTCTGTCTCAGTCCACTATTTCTTTTTCCCTACCCCATCCCACCCCATTTTCCTCTACACAATTCAAAGTACCTCCATTTTTCCTTTACCCCCATGACCCCCTTTTATGTCTCATCATCCATTTACCAGTAAATGCCATAATTTTATTCTTCTTTATGACTTAGTAGTATTCTGTTGTGTATATATAGCACAGTTTCTTTATTCATTCATCAATTGAAGAGAATCTACATTGGTTACACAATCTAGCTATCATGAACTGAACAACTATAAACATTGATGTGATTGTGTCACTGTAGTATGCTGATTTTAAGTCCTTTGGGCTTAAACTGAGGAGTGGGAAAACTGGGTCAAAGGATGGGTTCAAGTTTTCTGTGGAATCTCCATACAGTTTTCCAGAGTGACTGCACCAATTTTCAACCCACCAGCAATGTATGAGTGAACGTTTTTCCCCACTTCCACACCAACATTTATTATTGCTTGTGTTCCTGATAGTTACCAATCTAATTGGAGTTAGATGAAATCTTAGGGTAGCTTTTAATTGTATTCCTCTAATTACTAGAGATAAGGTGTACTTTTTCATATATTTGTACATCACCTCTTCTGTGAAGTGTGTGCCCAGTTCCTTAGGCGATTTACTTATTGGGTTGTTTGTATTTTTGGTGCAAAATTTTGTAAGTTTTTCATAAATATTGGATATTAATGCTCTATCTGAAGTGAATGTAGAAAAGATTTTCTCCCACTCTGTAAGCTGTTTTATCACATTATGGATTGTTTCTTTATTGAGAATAGGCTTTTTTTGTTTGAATCCATTCCATTTTTTTTTTTTTTTTTGATAACTGCTTTTATTTCTTGTGCTCTGGAAGCCTTTTTTAAAAAGTCTGGTGCTAAACTAACATGATGATTTAGGTGAACAATTTCTGGCCTAATTCCTAGGCTCTCAAACCACTTTGAGTTGAGTTTTGTGCAGGGCGAGAAATAGAGGTGTAATTTCATTTTACTGCATATGGATTTCCAGTTTTCCCAGCACCATTTGTTGAAGAGGTTATTTTTTTCCATTGCAAGTTTTTGACAACTCTGTCTAATGTGAGGTAACTGTACTTATGTGGGTTTGTCTTTATGTCTTTTATTCTGTATCTTTGGTCTACCTGTCTATTTTGGTGCCAATACCATGTCATTTTTGTTACTATTGCTCAATAGTACAGTTTAAAGTCTGGTGTTGTCATACCTTCTTCATCACTCTTCCACTCAGTATTGTGTTGGCTATTCTTTGTCTTTTATGCTTCCAGATGAATTTCATGATGATTTCTCTATTTCTATGATGAATGTCATTGAGATTTTAATTGGAATTGTGTTAAATATTCATAGTGTCTTTGGAAGTATGACAAGTTTGACAATACAATTCTGCCTACTCAAGAATATGGGAGATCTTTCTAAGGTTTTTTAAAATTTCTTTCTTTAGAGTTCTGTAGTTTTCATTGCAGAGATCTTTCATCTTTTTGTTAGATTGATTACCAAGTGTTTTATTATTTTTTTTGAAGTTGTTGTGAATGGAGTAGTTTTCCTAATTTCACTTTCAGAAGATTCATCACTTATGAATAGAAACGCATTAGACTTATGTGTGGTGATTTTGTATCCTACTATTTTGCTGAATTCATTTGTGAATTCAGAAATTCTGGTTCTAGAAGTCTTCTGGTGGAGTTTTATGGATCCTCTAAATATAGCATCAGATACTCAGCAATAGTGATAGCTTGAGTTATTCTTTTCCTATTTGTATCCCTTTAATTTCTTTGGTCTGCCTAATTGCTCTGACTAGTGTTTCATGGACGACATTGAATAGAAGTGGCAAAAAAGGGCATCCATGTCTTTTTCCGGGTTTTAAAGGGAATACTTTCAGTTTTTCTCCATTAAAAATGATGTTGTCTGTGGGCTTTGAATACATAACCTTTACAATGACGGGGAATATTCCTACTATTCTATTTTTTCTAGTGATTTGAGCATAAAAGTGTGTTGCATTTTATTGAATGTTTATTTCTGCACCAATTGAAATAATCATGTGCTTCATAACCTTAAGTCTATTGATGAGATGAATTACATTTATTGATTTCCAGATGTTGAAACAACCTTTCTTCCCTGGAATGAATGCAACTTGATTGTGGTGAACTATCTTCTTAATAAGTTTTTTATGTGATTTTCCAAAATATTGTTAAGGAATTTTGTATCTGTGTTCACCAGGGATGTTGATCTAAAGTTTTCTTTCCTTGATGCATGTTTTTCTGCTATGGGTGTCAGGATGATACTGGCTTCATAGAATGAATTTGGAAGAGTTTCCTCCATATTTCAAGGAATTCTTTGAGGAGCATTTGTATAAGTTCTTCTTTGAAGGTCTTGTAGAACTCGGCTAAGTATCTGTCTGATTCCAGGATTTTCTTGGTTTGTAAGCTTTTTGATGGCTTCTCTATTTTATTGCTTCAAATTGATCTTTTTAAATTGTGTATGTCCTCTTGATTCAATAAGGAAGGATCATGTGTCTCTATAAATTTTTCAATGTCTTTGAAATTTTCTGTTTTGTTGAAGTATAGATTTTCAAAGTAGCTTCTAATTATGTTATATATTACAATGGTGTTTGTGGTGATATTTCCTTTTTTTTTTTTTTTTTTTTTTGCGGTCCTGGGGATTGAACCCAAGGTCTTGTGCTTGCGAGGCAAGCACTCTACCAACTGAGCTATATCCTTAGCCCGATATTTCCTTTTTCATAATGAATTTTTTAATTTAAATTTTCTAACTCCTTCTCTTCATTACTGTGACTGTTTATCTATTTTGTTTACTTTTTCAAAAAACAAACTTTTTGTTTCTTCAATTTTTTGAATTTTTCAGTTTCAATTTCATTGATTTCAGCTCTGATTTTAATTATTTCCTGTCTTCTACTATTTTGGTATTGTTGTTCTCTTCCTTTTCTAGGGCTTTGAGATGTAGTTTTAGGTCATTTAGTTTTTGACACTTTATTCTTTCCTTTAATGCACTGCATGCAATGAATTTTCCTCTTAGTACTGCTTTCATAGTGTCCCAGAGATTTTGATATGTTGTATTGTCATTATCATTTACTCCTATTTTTTTAATCTCCTCACTTATATTTTCTGTTTTCCATTCTACATTAAGTAGTATATTATTTAGTCTCCAGGTGTTGGGGTAGTTTCTGTTTTTGTATTTTATTTGCTCATTCATGGATAAAATATTCTATATATGTGTGTTAGGTTGTTATTGATTGTGTTATTGAGTTGTATGGATTCTTTGTTCAGTTTTTGTTTATAATATCTATCCAGTGATGAGAGCAGTGTGCTGAAGTCACCCAGAATTATTGTGTTGTGGTCTATTTGTTTCCTGTAATTTGGAAGAATTTCTTTGATGCACATAGATATGCTGTTATTTAGAACACAAATATTTACAATTGTTATTTCTTCCTGAATGATGGTTCCCTTCAGCAGTAAGAAATGTTCTTCCTTATCCCTTCTGACTAACTTTGACTTGAAGTCCACTTTACCTGAGCAACCCCCACTTTTTCCTGAGTCTATGTGCATGGCATGTTGTTCCCCATCCTTTCACCTTTAGTATGTGGATGTCTTTTTCTATGAGATGAGTCTCTTGAAGGCAGCACATTGTTGGGTCTTTCTTTTTAACCCAATCTGCCAGTTTATACTTTTTGATTGATAAGTTTAGACCATTAACATTCAGGGTTATTAATGAGATATGATTTGTATTTCTAGTAATTTTGGATAATTTTTTTATTTTTAATGTGCTTTGGCTTTCTTTATTTTGGCTTTACATTTAAGGTACTTCCTCCCTTTGCTGACTTAAATTGTTGTTTTCATTTTTTACTCATGGTATATTTTGCTGAGAATGTTCTGTAGCACATGTTTTCTATTTGTAAATTATTTTAGCATTTGTTTATCATGAAAGGATTTTATTTTATTCTCAAATCTGAAAGTTAGTTTTGCTGGGTATAAGATTCTATGTTGACAACCATGTTCTTTAAGAGCTTCAAAAATATATGTTCCAGGTCCTTCTAGCATTTTGGGTATGGGGTGAGAAATCTGATGATATCTGTATTGTTTTCTCCCTATATGTAATCTGATTCTTTTCTCTTTCAACCTTTAAAATTCTTCTATCTTTATTTGAATGTTAAACATTTGCATTATAATATGACTTGGTGTGGATCGGTTGCAATTTTGTACATTTGGAATTCTGTAAGCTTTTTTAAAAATTTTTATCAGTGCTGGGGATTGAACCCAGGGTCTTGTGCTTGCAAGCAAGCACTCTACCAACTAAACTTTCTCCCCAACCCTCTGTAAGCCTCTTGTGTTTTATTTTCCATTTCATTCTTTAGGTTTGTGTAATTTTTGGATATTATTTCATTGAAAAGGTTATTCACTCCTTTGGGTTGTATCTCTGTGCCTTCCTCAATCCCAACAATTTTTAAATTTGGTGTTTTTATGGTATCCCATATTTCTTGGATATTCCATTCATGATTTCTTATGATCTTCTCTGTTTGGTCAACTTTATTATCAAGATTAAATATTTTGTCTTCATTTTGTAAAGTTTTGTCTTCCAAGTGCTCAAGTTTGTTGGTGATGTTTCCATGGAGTTTATTTGGTCTATTGCCAGCATAGTTACAGAATTTTGGGTAATTTTGGCAAACAGAGCTATAACCAAGTTTTCTGGAGTACATTCTAGACCCATGTGGGCTCAGATTTGTTGAGTAGATGTTAATTTTTTTTTATATTTCTCCAAGTCACTAGGTGATTAGAAGACTGAGGGTCTCTTGAACCTCTTGTTCTTATCAGAGGTTCCTCCTTTGATCAGGATCCTCTTCATCCAGGGTCAAATGCAACTTGGGAATAAGATTGTGAAGTCTCTGTATAGAGAGGACATCATTCCAAATTATTGGGGAAAAAGAAGTATATAATAAATAGGGATAAATAAAGTAATATCTCTGCCTTGCTTTATATTCTTGATCAAATCCAGATACACAAGGTATTTCTTAAATAATACAACCATTAAATAATAAGAATAAAACTGAAATTATTTTCCATACATATCTGTAGTTAGCAAGAGCTATCTAAACTTGCATGAGTCAAAATCCCCAAGTCATAAATTGTTTCACTGTTACATTGTTTCATAAAATTCATTTTTTTATGGAAAGAAGCATCATAAAAAAACTGTTCAAAAAGACAACTAAGGGAGATATTTACAGCTCATACCACAAAGAGTTATTCTTCTTAACCTAACATATAGATTGACGAAATCATAACCACTTTGAAAAAGAAAATTTTGATTGAAGAGTTTAGATCATTAATATTCAGGGTTATTATTGAGATATTATTTGTAGTCCCAGTCATTGTGACTCATTTTTGGTTTTAACTTGACTTGGTTTTTCCCTTGATTGAATTTTCCTTTAGGGTAGTTCTTCCCTTTGCTGAACTACATTGTTCTTTTTTATTTCCTCCTCATGGAATATCTTGCTGAGAATGTTCTGTAGTGCTGACTTTCTATTTGTAAATTCTTTTCACTTTTGTTTATCATGGAAGGATTTTATTTTGTTTTCAAATCTGAAAGTTAGTTTTGCTGAGTATAAGATTCTTGCTTGGCAACCATGCTCTTTAAGAGCTTGAAATCTGTTTCCAGCCCTTCTAGATTTTAGCATCTGGGCTGAGAAATCTGCCAATATCCATGTTGGTTTTCCCCTACATGTAAATTGATGCTTTTCTCTCAAAGTCTTTAAAATTCTATCTTTATTTTTGATGTTAGAAATTTTCATTATAATGTTCTTTGTTGTGGATCTTTTGTAATTTTGTAAGCCTCTTGTAGTTGATTTTCCATTTCATTCTTCAGGTTTGGAAAATTTTTAGATATTTTATTGAATAGGTTATTCATTCCTTTGATTTGTATCTCTGTGCCTTCCTCAAACCCAGAAATTCTTAAATTTGGTCTTTTAAAGATATCCCGTTATCATTGAACAACATTGGATATTCAATTCACAATTTCTTACCATCTTTTCTCTTTGGTCAACATTATTTTCAATATTAACTATTTTGCCTGAGGTTCTGTCTTCCAAGTGATCTTGTCAGTGATATTTTCCACTGAGGTTTTTATTTGTTTTATTGTTTTCTTTATTTCAAGAATTTCTGTTTGGTTTGTTTTGAGAATCTCTATCTAATTGTTGAAATGATCTTTTACCTTCTGCAATTGCTCTTTCAACTGTTTATTGGTGTGATCATTCATTGCCCACATTTGCTCTCTTATCTCATCCTTTGCTTCACAAATTATTTTAATTAAGTATAGTCTGAACTCCTTCTCTGACATTTCTTCTACTATGCTGTCATTGGATTCTATTAATATAGAATCTTGGTTTGTTTGGAATATTTTCTTCCCTTGTTTTTTTATGTTGGTCATATATCTTTTTCTCTAGCAGTGCAGATCTGGGTTATAGCAGTTTCCTCCCTATAGACTTATAGTGATTCTGAAGGTTTTCAAAACTTCTTTTTTAAGGGGGGGATCAATATTAGCAGCACCCAGTACAGATAATATGTAGTGCTATATCAAATACTCCCTATGAAGACATTAACAGTGTTGTCATAATAAACAAGGAGGATGAGTTTGATTATTATCTACAATATGCCAAATAGATTTTCAATGAGACCAACAATTTCTAATGGTAGACAAAGAGGATGGGGTAGGGCATAGGATGTAACTGTTAATGGGATAAAATAGAGTATATAGAATTACTAGATCATAGGAAGAGTGAAAGTGAAATCAAAAGAAGTTGGTTGTTAGCATGAGAAAAGGAAGAAAGAGACTCTGAGGAAACAGGTACACTAAAGGAAATAGAGTGAGAAAAATTAAAAAAATAAAAAATAAAAAATTTTGAAAAGGAGAAAAAATCTACACTATAACAATCATATACTATTCACACCTCTCAGCGTTCAGTACCCTGATGAAAGAGAGGTACCTGACAATGAGCTTCCAGTTTCCAGAAGGTGTCTCAGGGTAGTATTGCCCCCCCCTTAAGATGTGGCTTTTATTTTCAGGATAATACAAGACAACTGTACTGGCTTCCAAATATGTTGACAAATGGAGAGCTGCAATGCAGGGCACAGGTGCCAAGTTTGGGTGGGTCTCAGTCAGTCATGTCAGTGATCCTGGAGGCATGGTGTTCTCAGTCTGACTGGAGGTTCTGTAGGTCCTGTTTGTTGTCCCAAAATGGTGGCAAACACATGTAACCAAACTTGTGGGTACTGTGACAGTGGACTTCTGGGCAACAGTGGTGAGCAGGCAATCCACTGGCAGTCTGCAGGCAGCCCATAGGCTAACAATGGATGATTGTCAGCTGGACATGAGGATGTGGATGATGGGTTTGTGAAAGGAAGTCAAGAGACAGGCAAACAGGCAATTGGTGGTTGATAGTCAGCAGTCAGTGAGCAATTCACACTCTGAAGCAGGCAATATGCTGGCAGATGGCAGTTGATAACAGTGGATGAATGGGGTAAACAACAGTGGATCAATGAGTAGCAGAGACTGCTTTACAGAGAAACAGATTTTTCTCTCCTTGAATCCTGAGTTATGGAGCAATAAGGAACGCAACCTCCCTCTAATCTATCATCTTGGATCTCTCCTACATCATTATTGATGAATCTACACCATCAAGTCAATTTCAACAAACCTAATCACTCAAGTTGATATTGACAAATCTACCACAATGGGTGGATAATAACAAATCTACCCCAGAGAGTCAATTTTGACAAATTTACATCAAAGAATCAATATGGGCAAATCAATATTAAACAATCTTCCCCAACATGGCAATATTGATGAATCTACACTGATGAGCGGATATTGACAGATATACCAAATGTGTGGATATTGACAAATATACCCCAACCAGTCAATATTGATAAATCTGCACCTACAGATCAACATCATTTAATCTACACCTTTGAGTCAGTATCAATGAATCTACACTGATGGGTCAATATTGATGAATCTACACTTTTAAACTGATATTGAATCTACACCACTGAGTCGGTATCTATGAATCTACACATCTGGGTCAATATCGATGAATCTTCACTAATGAGTTGATGTTGAAGATTCTTCATCAATGAGTCAATATTGACATATCAAAATTGATATACTTACAATGACAAATTCATATTGATAAATTTACTCTATCAAGTTGATATTGCTGAATCTACCTGATAGGTTATTATGGATGAATCTACACTGATTAGTCAATATCAACAAATGTACACGAGTTGATTTTGACAAATCTAACATGACTGATCCATATTGAGTCAACACCTATGGGTCAATGTCAATGAATCTATCTCATGAAGAAGTTGATATTGATGAATCTACCCCAATGAGTCAATATCAACAAATCAACACTGATTGGTCAATATCAGTGAATTGACTCCAATTGCTTGATATTGATGAATCTTTACCAACATGTCAATATTGATGAACCTATACCAGCAAATTGATATTGATGAATCTACTCTGTTGAGTTGATATCAACCAATCTAATATGAAATATTCATAGTGACAAACTGATATTAATCAAACCTGATGTGTCAATACTGGCAAATCTACACAGATGAACTGATATCAATGAATACCCAGACAGGTTGATATTAACTAATGTACACAGATCAGTCAATATCAATGAATCTACATTGTCAAATAGTTTTCAACAAGTTGATATTGATGAATCTACCCCAGTGGTTCAATATAAATGAAACTACTTGGATGGGTCCATATCAATGAATCTACCTGCACCAGTTGATATCAATGAATCTACATTGATGATTTGATTTAGACAAATCAATACTGATAAATCTACACTAAAAAGTTGATATTTATGAATCTACATAGATGAGTCAATATTAATGATTCTACCCCTTTTAGTCAATAGCAGAGAATTCACGATGACTGCTTGATAAAATTTACTCCAACGGGTTGATATTGACAAATCTACATGAACTTGTGAATATTGAAGATTCTACCATGACCATTTAATATTGGCAAATGTATACTGTTGAATTGATATTGACAAACCTATATTGACAAATTGACATCAAAACATTAAAATCGATGAACCTTTACAACAAGTTGATATCAACTAATATACCCTGTAAAGTCAATATTGACAAATCTACCTCAACAGATTGATATCAACAAATCTACACTGGCAAGTAGATATCAAGGAATATAATCCAAAAAGTCATAATTGATGAATCTACACTGATGGGTTGACATCAACATATGTATACAGGTGAGAAGATATTGACAAATCTACCCTGTCAATATTGACATATATATGTTGAAAAATTGATATTAACAAATCAACATCAGGTAATCTACCATAATGGGGAGATAATGATGAATCTACACCTTTAAGATTATATCAATGAATTTACATATTCAAGTCAATATTGACAAATCTAGACCAATGGTTCGATACCAAGGAATCTACACTGATGAGTCAATGTTGATGAATATGCCCAGTTGAGTCAATTTTAATGAATCTATACTGTTGAGTTGATATGAAAAAATCTATACCAATGATTCAATATTAACAAATCTACAGCAAAGAGTCAATATCAGCAAATCTACCCCACAGGTTGATATTGAAAAATCTACCTGGCAGAGTCAATATTGATGAATGTATCCCAAGTGTTTGATATTGCTGAAACTACATCTACTAATTGATACTGACAACTCAATATCTGATTAATCAACCCTAACAGTTCAATATTAATGAATCTATACAAATAAGTTGACTTGGATGAGTCAACACCTATGGGTTAACATCAATTAATCTACCCCATCCAGTTGATATCAATGAATCTAACCCACTGAATTGATATGGACAAATATACACTGAAGAGTCAATGTTGTTTAATATACACTGACAGGTCAATATCAAAGGATCAAAGAATCATCAATATCAATGAATCAACACCTACAGTTGATATTGATGAATATACCTCAAGTCAATATCAGTGAATCTAACCCAATGGGTCAGTATGGACAAATCTATAGAGACAAGTCAATATTGATGAATATGCACTGAAGGGCCAATATTGATGAATCTAACCCAATGTTTTGATATCAACAAATCTATTCTGACCATTCAATATTGACAAATCTATACTGAAGGACCAATATTGATGAATCTATCATAATGGTTCAATATCAATGAATATACTCAGAAGAGTTGATATTGAAGAATCTATCCCAAGGGTCAATATCGACAAATCTACATTGTTGAACTGATATTGACATATGAATATTGATAAATCTATCCTGATGTATTAGTATCATTGAATCTATACCAATGAGTGAATATCAAGAAATCTTCTCCATTGAGTTTACATTGACATATTGAAGTAACAGGATGATATTAACAAATCTACATGAAGCATCAATAATATTGAATCTATCTGATAGGTCAATATTGACAAATTTACCTTGTCAAGTCTATATCAACCAATCTACTCTGAGGATTCAATATCTATGAACCTACCCCAACAGGTCAACATTGAGGAATCAACCATGATGAATTAATATTGATGAGTCTACCCCAATGTGTCATTATTGCTGAATCTACACCTAGTCAATTTTGACAAATCTAAGCAGTCAAATTGATATCAATAAATCAAATCATCCAAGTTGATATTGAGGAATCTACCAAGTTGGGTCAGTAGGAACAAATATACCCAGATGAATCAATATTGATGAATCTACACCAAAGTGTCTATATCAATAAATCTACATCAAAGGGTCTATATCAATAAATCTACCCAAACAGGTAGATATCAATGAATCTACCCCTACAGGTTCATATCAATGAATCTACACTGATGGGTTGATATTGATAAATCTACATAGACAAATCAATACTGATACAATATCAATAAATATACCTCAACAAGTTGATATTGATAAATCTACACTGTTGAGTAAGTTTTGACCAATCTAAACAGTTGAGTTGATATTGATGAATCAATCTCAGTTAAAATTGACAAATCTACCCCAACCAGTCAATATTGATGAATCTACCCCATGGGCTGATATTGACGAATCTACATTGATGGGTTGATATTAATGAATCTACATTGACAGGTCAATATTGACAAATATACCCTGAAAAGTTGATACCTATGAATCTCCACTCATGAATAACTGGGTCAATTGACAAATCAACCCAGTTGATCTGATATAATTAATTCTACCATGATGGGTTGATATTGATAAATCTACACCAATGAGTTTATATTGATGAGTCTACCATGATGAATCAACATTGAATAATCTACCCTATTAAATGAATATTGACAAATCTACATTGACAAACTGATATGAACACATCAGTATCAAAGAATCTACTCTGAAGAATCAATATTGACCAATCTACACTGACCAGACAATTTTGAAAACTCTACACCAAGTGGTCAATATTGATAAATCCAATAAGAAGAGTTCATATCAAAGAATCTACCTGGTGTGTCAATATTGACCAATCTGCACTGACAGGTTGATAATGATGAGTCAACCATGATGGGTGGACTTCACAAATATATACTGGCAAATTGATATCAATGAATCTACACTGACAAATCAATATTAATGAATCTACACTGAAGTGTTGATAGAGATGAGTCTGCCCCAAAAATCCATTATCAATGAATATTTCTCAATGGTCTAGATCTGTGAATCTACCCCCACTGGGTCAATATTGATTAGTGTGCTCCTATGGGTCTATATCTGTAACTCTACCCTTTCAGATCAATAATGAAGAATCTACTTAACATGTCAATATCAATGAATCTACCCTGATAGATTAATATAGATGTATCTACCCTGACAGATAATATGAAAGAATCTAGTCTAATAGGTCAAAATGTATGAAGCTACACCAATAGGTCAATGTTGACAAATTTAGACCTTTGAGGAGATATCAGTGAATTTATACCAACTGGTAGATATCAATGAATCTACATCATCAAGTCAATATCAACAAATCTACATTTGGGTCAATGTTCACAAATCTACAACAACAGGTCAATATTGATGAATCTACACTGTTGAGTTCATATCTACAAATCTACATTTATGGGTTGATATCAACAAATCTACACTAATGAGTCCATATTGATGAATCTACAACAAATCAATATCAACCCACCAATATCAATGAATCTACCCTGGTGAATCTATTTCAAAAATCTAACCAGTTGAGTCAATATTGATGATACTACATTGACTGGTTGCTATCAATGAATCTATACTTTCAAGTTGATATCTATGAACCCACCCCAATGGGTCAATGTGTATGTACCTATTGCATCAAGTCAATATGGACAAATATAACCCTTTGAGTCAATATTTAAAAAATATGAAGTTCACTATCAATATCAACAAATCCACATTGACAAATTAGTATTGACAAATTAATATCAATGAATCAACCCTGTTAAATCATTACCTATAAATCTACACTGATGAGTTGATGTTGATGAGTATGCCTAGATGAGTTGATATTGTTGAATGTATCATGACAGGTCTGTAACAACACATCTATCCCTTCAAGTTGATATGGACATGTCTACCCCTTGCAGTAGATATTAACAAATCTACCCTGAAGAACCAATATTGATGAATCTACACCTACAGATCAATATCAATGAATCTGATTTTAAGGGTGAATATCAATGAATCTACACTCATGGGTTGATATTGGTGAATCCCCCACATCAAATCAAAATGGATGAATCTATCCTTTAGAGTTGATATTGACAAATCTATCCCTTTGTGTCAATACTGACCAATCTACAATGAAGAGACAATATTGATGAATCTAACTAATAGGTTGATATGAATGAATATACCTGATGGGTGGATATCAATGACTCTACCCCACTGGGTGGATACTAATAAATCTACCTCTATGGGTTGATATCCATGAATCTATCCTGATGTGCTGATTTTGGCAAATTCTACCCCAAATGATCACTGTTGATTAATCTACATTGACCATTCAATATTAGTGAATCCACAAGTTGATATTGACACATCTACTCCAGTGAGTTGATAATGATGAATCAACACCAAAGAGTTGATATCAATGAATATACACTGACCAGTTGATATTGATGAATCTACACCAATGAACAATATCAACAAAACTATACCAACCAGTCCATATCAATAAATCTACCCCAACTGGTCAATACTGATGAATCTGTACTGATCAATACATATGGATGAATCTATACCAATGAGTCAGTGTCGACAAATCCAAATTGATGAATCAATATTGACCAATTGATATCAACAAATCTACAGTTATGTGATAAAATCAATAAATTTGCACTGATGGAACTACACAGATGTTTTGATGAGATGAATCTACCCAGTTGAGTAATATCAATGAATCCTAAATGATGTCACAAAACTGATGAATCTACACAATTTGAGATTCCTGAAACTACACTGGGTCAATACCAACAAATCTACCCTGTTTATTCAAATTTGATGAATTTACAGTGATGAGTAAAAATTGATAATCTACACTGAAACATCTACACCAATAGTCAATATCAAAAAAAGTACACTAATGAACCAATCCTACAAATATACCTCATCAAGGTGATATCAGTGATATTAACCTGATGAGTTTAACAAGTTAATACTCATGTATCTATTCCAAAGTCAATATCAATAAATCTATACCAATGACTCAATATTGATGAATCTACCCCATCAAGTTGATATCAAATATTCCACCCTGAACATTTGTTATTGAGGAATCAGCTTCAACCAGTTATTCCTCACAAGTCACTCCTATATCTTGGAGAATGTTTGAGGTGATAGGAAGGTCTTTTTTTCTAATAAAGACTCTCATTGGATCTGTAGTGTGACTTCAGGATTGAGGGTGATCATAAGGAAGATCAAGTCCTGACAAAATTCTTGGAACTTTCAGTTTTCTGCCTAAGTTGAGGAGAGAAGCTGGAGATTGAATTAATACCCACCAGGCCTAAATAATTAAGTCTTCACAAATGTCTGTACAAGAAGTGGTCACAGAGTTTTTGAATTGTACACAAACAAGCATAAGGAGAATATTGCATGCCAACTCCATGTGGCACTGGAGCCTGTGGTACTGGAGACACTCCTAGGCCTCAACCTGTGCACCTTTTAATCTGATCATAATTTTGTCTTTTATAGAATGTCATCAAATGTGAGCCATACAGCATATTGTCTCTTCAGTTGGTTTTATTGCACTTGACAGCAAAATAGGTAGAATGCATCTGTGTTTCTGTGTAACTTTGTGGTATATTTCTTTCTATTGTGGATTGGTTGTGCATTCAGCTACAGAAAGGTATTTTGATATCTTATCTATCAGCATAATAGATCTGATGTGCATAATTTCATGGTAGTTTTGGTTAGGCATACTTTTTCAGAGCATGTTTCCAAATGCAGAGTAATTATGGGCACACTGTTGGGTCATAGCTTAAATTTGTTTTGCCTTAGAAGGCACTGGCACACCATCTTCAAAAGTGGCTGCGTCGTGTGTCTTTCCAGCAATGCCTGAAAATGCTGGTGCTCCATATCCTACTTTTTCAGTGAAGTGGCTTCTTAGAGTTTACCAGTGCTAATTCCTGTCCCAAGCTACCTCACTACTGTTTTAATTTATGATTTTCTAACATGATAAGATAGTGAGCATCATCAAGTATAACTATTTTCTGATTTGATTCTTTTGTTCAGGTGTCTGTTCATATATCTACTTTTGGGCATTGGAGATTGAACCCAGGAATGAGGAATCACTGAGTCATATCCCTCATCCCTGTTCTTTGGTAATTTTATTTGAGACAGTGTCTCCTTAAGGCTCCTTAAGGTCTCAAATTTGCAATCCTTCTGCCTCAGACATTTGTGCAATTGGGATCATAGGTATATGACAATTCAGTTGGGAAAAAATGTTAATTTTTAAAGTTCATGTTATCAGTATATTTCTTCTGTCCATTGGCTTTAGGTAGCATTAGTTAAAACTAATGACCAAGGGACAGATATGTCACTCTGTCTTAGAGAGATGATCCATTATGTGTGAGGCCATGTGTTTGATCCCCAGTACATGAACACACAAACACACACACACACACACACACACACACACACACACACATACACACACACATCCATCTGGAATATATTTAGTTTCTTAAATTTCAGTTTTGGACAATAATGGGTTATTTTTGATATGAGTTTTATTTTGTGTCTACATTGATTTCACTCCATATAGTTTGCAAACACTTGCTGCACATATTCCATTTCAAAAATATGAAAGTGGATTTCATTTGAACATAAATGCTACTTGTGCAGCATTCCATTACTACAAAAGCATATTGTGTAATTAGCAAAGATAAAATAGTAGGCTTACATCTGTGCATGAGGATATTATGTCAAGTTGCTTTTATTCCTCTCTCTATTGGCAAGAAAAGAAAACTCACATGACAAGTCTTTAAAATATTCACAGTGTTGTATATGATGTATCCCTATACATATATGCTGCTATAGATGGTTCACTTTGCTTTTCTGAGAGCCACATTGTTCTGCTATCTACAGAAACATCCACCTCTCTCCTGAAGATATTGTGCACCTCAGAGGGGATCTGGTTACCATGCCTCATGAAGTACTTCACAGAGGAAATGAAGGTCATCTGGTACCCCAAGTGAGTATGTGGTCAGTACCTATGTCCCAAGCACATGGCCAGAATTGGGCTGTGTTACCAGTGCCACAGCATAGACGGTACCCTTATGACTTCAGTTCTGAGTCATCATTAGAGTCCTGGGCTGCGGTGGGCCCACAGCTGTCTCTGTGTAGGGCCCATGAAGAAGATACATCTGTAGGTGTTAGAGAATTTCCTCCTGTCCAGGACTGTTCCCAGTGAGCCTCACCTGGGAACAATCAGAGAACTAAGAAACAGCACTGTCTGGAAGCCAGTTTGCACATTCCCAGAAAACTCCACAAGAAACAAAAGGACCCAAATCTGCCCTATTACCAAAATGGTACAGGAGATAGTCAAGCAAACCATGAAAAAAGGATGGTCTATGTCCTCCTTCTCTGGGAGGATCCCATCACCAATAAAGCAATTAATTACATGAAAACATTCCTCAGTCATACACAGGGTTCGATACCATTTGGGGTTTGCTTCTTCAAATCTGAACTGCAGTGTTGCACCTGAGACTAACCAAGTAGCACTAAAGTCCCAGCATTTTTTTCGGGATCACCATACCCTGAGTGCACAGGTAGAGATGCATGAACCTGAGGTAAGAAAGATGTAACCTGTACTGATGTGCTGCATCTTGGTAACCTAAGGCCAGAAGGTAATGTTTGTGGGCATTGTTTCTGGGGTTTCTCAATCTTGAGCTTTCATTGACTGTCCTGGGTTCCATAATGTATCATTAAACATTGCTTTTGCTTAATTTGGATTGCAAAAGTGAAACTGTGGTCATGAATATATTATTAAAAAATGTATTATTTTGTCTAGGTGGGTATATCTCTGAGGAAATCATTATTTTAAAAAATATTTGTTCTTGTGTTTTTCTATTGAGAATTTGGCACATTACACCTTTGTCTTGAATGCTATAGTCACACAGGGAATAGTAAAACCCTCAGAACTTGGTGCTTCAGTGCTTAGAACTGGTGATGCTGTCCTTCAGAGCATAAAAGCCTGCACTGGGCTGATTTGGCACAGAACCATATTGAGGATATTGGTAGAAATATGTATTGGAGTCAGGGGACAAGCAATCAGGTAGGCTTTATTGATATACTTGTTCATGGGACTTATTTGTTAAGACAGTGAATCCGTCACCTTCTGAATTAAACCCACTGGAAACAGGACCCATCACCCTCTTTCTGTGAGTTCTTATTTTCTCCTGTTTTGGATAGTTAAGTAAAGATCCAAGCATGGGATTTTTGAGGCATTTTTTCAGGAGTGCCAAACAAAGAGAAACTATCACCAGCTGCACTTGTTAACTTAACTGTTGTGTAAAGTAACATGGAAACTGATTTAACTTTGGCCTAATACCATAAGATGAATAAATTTAGGAGCAGGAGATAAAAGGAGAGAAATTTTTATGTCTTCAATTTCTATCAGTTTAAAAACCATGGATGATTTCCTGTTTTAAAATTCATTGAAGTTTGAGGGTGCATGAAATCCAGCACCATTCAGAGTTAGTTTTTTATTTTGTTGATCTCCCCAATTTTTGTCATTCCCCAGTAAATTTCAAGGAACATTGAAGCAGTTAGCAATGCCCTGTCTTGGGAGTCATCCCACAGGTATGATTGTGTATATGGGTGTGGATTTTCAAATCCTTTTCAGGCCAGATGTCTATTATCTGCCTCCCACCTTTGGTGAGAAGGTAATGAACAGCAAATTAGCTATGTGTGCACAAGGAAGATTGTTATGAATATCCTGGGATGGGAAGGTAATTCCTGAAGTTCCTTAGGGGGAGAGAAAGATATCACCTCCTTGTGTTTCATTCAATGTTGAAAACAGGCAGCTCAGTGAAGATGCATTTTGTTACTAATTGTCCCTTGCAGGAAGTGATCTCCTATTCTCTTTCCAGTTCTCAAAACTGAATTGTGTGTCCTTCTCTCTGTTCCAGTACTCTTAGCTATTGAATCAATATTGCCTTCTAAAATGGCCCTTGTTTCCAAATTTTAGCTGAAATCTTAGGAGGAAGCTACCTATCTTCAAATGCACATAAAGCAAAAGGAAGTGGTGTGCAGGGGCAGGGTGTGGTGGCACATTCCTATAATCCCAGAAACTTGGGAGTCTGAGGTAGGAGAATCACAATTTCAAAGTTAGTCTCTGAAGGTGCTAAGCAATTCATTGAGAATCTGTCTCTCAATAAAATGCAAATATGGCTCAGGATGTGGCTCAGTGGCTCATTGCCACTGAGTATTCACCCCAATAAAGTATCCTCAGTATTCACCCCAATAAAGAAGTAGCTTGATGCCACCTGAAAGAAGAAACATAGCCTTTCCCTAAAGACATGGAGAAAATGAAGTCCTCTCCCATGGATATGACCATGATATTGAAGAAATTTTCTGGCCATTTTACACAATCCTTTCTTCTTGATATAATTGTGAATTGGTAAATTTTATAACCCAGTTATTTTCACCTATCTTAGGCACTTAGAACTGAACCACAGCAATTCAAGCTAATTGCCATTTTAAGGTGTTCCTAGGCCTCTGCGAGCTGCCACACCAAGTTTTTCCACAAAACTCTGGAATCCAAGCAGTGCTTTCTGCACTGAGAATACTGAAGCAGACAAAAACAAGACATCCCATGACTCCACCTTAGAAGTAAAATCTGATGACCCCTGCTGATTTCTGTTTCTTTGAAACAAGATGCTGGGGTAGATTCATTAAGAGGGGAGGGGGCTACAGTCCTTGGGCACCAGGATGTTGTGGTGTTTGGGTGTCTTGTAGTGTAACCACATTATACTATGGGAAGAGACATTGGGACATTTCTACATTGCACAAGAAGCCATTTGCAGGTCTGTGGCAAGGGGAGGCACTATTTAGATGCTCTAGTATGGATTCCATATTAGAACTACAGTCCACAGAACAGATATTACATCAGTTTCAGATTCTGTTGGAAGGGTATTACATTACCATTAAGAGCTAAGTGCAGATATTATATTATCATGGATATTATTTTTGTATAAAACACTACAGGATAGCTATTACATTTGTTATGGATGCTATAGCACTTATCTTCTAAAAATATCCTAGTGGTACAGAAGCTATTTTTTTAATATTAAATGCAGTATGGTGGTTTATGTAATAGTATTAAAACCTCAAGGCAATTATATTAGTTGTACTTGCTTTATTATGAGTAATGCATTAATATTAAAGGACACAGGACAGATAATGTAAAAGTTTGAAATGTTATACTATAGATATCATATTAGTATTAAGGACCATACATAAATATTTATGTCAGTTTTAGAAGTTCAAGTATGCATACCATGCTAGGATTAAAGTCAATGTGAAAGTTAATACATTAATTTAATAGTATCTCATTAATATGCTATTAGTTCAATGGTCACAATGCAGATATTTTATTAACATAAGGTTGTATAGTATAAATATCATGCTAATACTAAATGCTATAGAGGACCTGTTTACTAGCTTTAGATGTTATGTCAATGATATTGAATGAACATTAGATGGCCACTATGGATATTATAATCATCTTTATGGTCCCAGAGAATCCACTGTATTAGTTTAACATGAAATAGTAAGAATATTTCTTTAGCTTTAAAGACCACATGGCAACTATTAGTTTTAGGGGATATAAAAAATTTATCATATTCATATTAAGAGTCCCAAGTCAGTGAGTTATTCTATTATGTTGGTATTTTATAGACTGGAAAGTATTTTAGTATGAACAGGCAGAGGCCAGTGATTACAGCAGTTTTGATGCTTAAGAATGAATACAAAATCAGTATTGAAAGACCAAGAGACAGTTTATTTTTGTGTGTTGCTGAGGATTGAATTCAATTCCTCAAATGTGTTAGGCAAGTGCTCTAACAATAATCCACAACTCCAGTCAAAAAGAATAGTTTTTATTTTATTTTCAGAGTCCATTTTCCGTATTGCATAAATTTGAAAGGACCCAGGGAAACTATTAATTTTGGATGCAAAATGATTGATAATACTTTAGTATTAAAACCACAGGGCAACTACTATATTTTTTATAAATGCTAATGTATAAATATTATGTTAATACTAAAGGACATAATGCATACTAAGAATATATATGAGTGTCAGCAGTCATAGTAAGGGAAAAAGTACTGTCTTCAGTCACAGTGAGTGTATTATGTGAGTGTCAGGTTCCACAGTGAGGATACTATGTGAGAGTTAGAGGCCAAGTGATAATATTTTGTAAGTGACAGAGGCCAAGTGTGAACATTCTGTGAGTGTCAGAGGCCAGAGTGAGGAGAATTATGTGAGATTCTTGGGTCAGAGTTACAGTATTATGTGGTCAAATGAGGTAGGTTTTGGATTTTGTTTTGCTGAATATTCATGTGTGGAAAAGCATGATACTCATGATGATCATAATTACACAAAATGGGAAGTTGTGTATGCATACTCATGACCTAGAAGGCATGTTCAACTAAGCTGCTTGCAAATGAATAACTTTGCACTTTGCTTGCATTTTTAATTTTTCTGTAATTTATATATTAACTTCTTTAAAAAATAAATGCTAATTTAAAAAAGATGTCAAGTGAGGATTATATGTGAATGTGAGGGTCCACAGGGCAAATATTTTGTGAATCTTTTATGCTACAGTGAAGATAGAACATGAGTGTTAGAGGTGAAGGGAAAGAAGTGGTCAGAGAAAAATGTTTATGTTGTGTTCTAAAGACACAACAGGGAGAGAAATTCCATCTGGTTGAGGAAGATGGGGAATGTCTTCTTTGAGCAGGTGGCATTTTGATAAGCAAAGGCAGGTAGGAATAGGAAAGAGGGCATCACAAGACTTGATCCTGGCAAAGGGCCGTGGGCAAGGGCCCAGGTGTGCACATTTGGACAAGGCCAACTCACCTTGTTTGACCAATGTATGGGCTTTTTAGTTGACTAAATATTAAGTAGAAAATTGAGTGGCAATGAAAAGCAAGTACCTGGTAGGAGGGTCCTTCCCTTTGCCAATAAATGCTCAGGTGCTTCCTTCCCTGACAGCCTGCAGGATCAGGAGCCCTCTATGTCCACTCATTTAAACAAGAACTATGGGTAGAGGAAGAGAAAGCGAAAGCATGGGTTTTGTTTTTGGCTGCTTTCTTTAGCAATTTCCCTCAGTCAGACTTGACTGCCTGGCTCCCCAAGCCTATGCAGAGAGGTTATAAAAGCTCATACTCTTCCAGAGATTACTCAGTGCAGGATTTATAGGAACTTTCCTTTAAAAAGTAACCAAATAGCTCTTTATGGCTACAGGGTCCTTAGGGAGAACAGAGATGTGTGGGAGGAGTGGGAGATGTCATTGTCCAATGTTTATTTGCATACATTGTAGAAGGCATTTCAAACATATTGCACAAGGCAGTGGATTCTGAGGTATTTATCCCTTGGACAGCAATGTCCAGCTTCTTATGTCCAGACAGTTGTAGGTACCGATTTTAGACAATGGAAATCTGAATCCTTACTCTTATCACCTCGAGGATTAGAAAGGAATAAGTGGGTATTTCTGATCTTGTTTGAAAGTTAGCTGTTTTGTGCTTTTGAAAACTGTCCCCTATTTTGATACTGGGCATTGAACCCAGGGCACTTTACCACAGAGAAATACATTCCTTATTCATTATTATTATTATTGCTATCATTATTATTATTAGTTGTTTTTGTTGTAGTAGTAGTGGTAGTATTGAGACAGGGTCTCATTAAATTGCTTAGGGCACTGCTAAATTTCAGAGATTGGCCTCAATCTTGTTGTCCTTCTGCCTCAGTCTCCCAGGTCACTGAGATTATAAGCATGTGCACCCACCCTGCCAGGATGAGGACTATTGTTTTAGACTTTGAGAAGCCATCAATGATGGATAACCAGGAGACCCTAAATACCCTGGTTATTAAATGTTATTGTAACATACTGTGTTTGGAACCTGACTCTGAAGTAACATGCAAATACTAGTTCTTGGGTTACCTGAGCCTGTGAATTTGAGCCTGAAAGCACAGTTAATTCAGTTTTGTCCATCTGTTTCAGAGCATTACATACTTCTCAATATACAATTGAGACTCTCACCATAAATAGATGAAATACAGTTAATAAGGTCCACTTTTAATTACTGATTTATTTATTCATTCAAACACATTTACAGAGTTCTAGGTGTGAGAGTAGTTGCTATGACTTGTTCAACATCCTGTGTGCTGGACACTTCTACAGAGTTTAGTGTCATCCAATGGATCATCCAATTTAATCTTCCCAGCAAAACTGTAATGTAGGTATAGTTTATTCTCCCCATTTTACAAATGTTGAAATTGAGGCTCAGAGAGATTAGATAGTTTGCCTGAGGTTTCCTAGCTGGTAAGTTTGGTTCTGAGATTGGAAGCCTGGCACAGTTCCTGCTGAACAGTTAATTCTCAACAGTTACGCCAGATGGTCCTGGCATACTTGCAAAACTGCCTCACCTGAAACAATGGGGAGCTTATTCAAAACATGTATTTACCCTAGTAACCTATAGATCATTGAATATGTAGGAAATGCCAGAGTCAAATAATTTGATATAAACTTGCTTACCTTTCAGCATTAAATGGTTCAAAGAGATTTAGATATTTGTGTCTGTTCCACTGAGCAGAGCAGATATTTCATTTCAGGTTTAAGCCCAAATGCTCTTGATAATTAATGAAAGTGCTGAGGCTAATTCTATGGAAAAAATAACATGTTGGTGGCCAGAATGATGCAGTCTGAAATGCTGGCACCTTCACTGTGGTTCTTATAGAAAGTGCTGTATTGACACCACAATCCACAGAGGGACTCCTTGTCACCAGAGTTGCAAACCCACCCTGGACTAGGAAGTTTGCCTTTGCTGAGAATAAAAGCCCTGCAGATTTAACAGTCAGGGAAGCCTATTTCTTGTCTTCTTTCTGGCTTGTGGGCAAGGACTCTTTCTGCCTGCGTGAAAACAAATACCAGCATGGCACTCTCCTGAGAGAATCAGGAGTGTTGTTTCTACATCCAACCTGACAAGAACCACCATTTATAGCCTTCACCATGGCCAGGGGGATAAATTCTCACCAATATCACGTCCAGAGTGAAATCTGGAAAACCAGTTCAGAGCTTTATAAGAAGCTGTGATAGGGTATTTTAACAGCAGATTCTAAGCTATTACAGGGATGGTCAATAGTGGAAGCTGTGAAGAAATAATTTTAAAATGTGTAGGTGCACTTTGTGTGTTTATAACCTAAGTAGAGTGTCCACTGTAGATAAACTATTCCAAAAAGAAAGAAAGAAAGAAAGAAAGCCCTTTACCGGGATCCCATTTTGTCAGTACACTAAACTTTCTTTAATGTAGGAGGGGGAGCAAGTTGAAGAGATCTTTTGGACAGAAGTTGCTATAAATGAGTTTTCCACCAAAATATCAATACATTTTTCTGTTATAAGTTGATAAGTATTAGTATAGAAGAGAAATAAGCTGTTTAAATTTTGCAGAAATAAGTTGTGCAAGTTTTCTAAGATGGTGGGGTTTGCTTCTTGGTCCACAAGAGGGAACATAACCACTGTGCTGCCCTGTTGATCACACTAGAGTCAGGTGAACCTCTATCAAGAATTATCTATGTCCTTTCTTTCCCAGGCACCAAATGAATTTCTTCTGACCCCTGGTCCACTACTCTGTAGCTTACATTTTGGGAGCAGACTTAGTCCTGTAGCTTCACTGAGTCCGGCATAATAAAAGGGTGAAATACTCTGTTTCAGGTGAGTGTTTGGAAATGAACTTGTAAACATAGAACTTCTAAGGGACACCCTTTCTTTCAATACTGCAGAGATTTAAGACAGTGGCTTCTGCCTCATATTTGGTAAATATATTGAGTTTACAAAGGGTGTTCATAGGGACAAGGCTGCATACCCTTTTAGAGCAGTTTTTTTTTTTTTGAGGCAGAAATGGTGTACTTATGTCAACTGTCCATAAGTGCAACAATTAGTTCTAAAAGTATTTTGTATATTTTAATTTGACTATAAAAATCAAAAAAAAATTAGGGAAGTATAAAAGTAAAGAAAAAACATGATAATTCAATTAATGTACTGATTTACTTGAAATAAATTCAAAAGTAAAAATAGCAACAGATTTCCCCTACAGGGATACAAAATTCACCTGCATATTTCTAAATTATACTCAAGTTATTCTTGTTCTGTGATTTAAAAAGAAACAAAAAAACAAAAATATAGTATCCAGGGCATTGGGTTAAAAAATAATGAAAACTTAGTTGCTTTATTTTGCAGAACCCTCTGAATTAGGAGAACATTATTATTCACTTATATGCAAAAATTTTCTATCTTGTGGATATTGGTAAATTTTTGCTTTCAAACCAGAAGTCTGTTCCTCACCCACCCATGTTGTTATTGTTTAGATATGTGAGTTTAGGCAGAACAAATCCTAGGGACAGGAATGAAGCAGGGGTAGACACATTGCAAACTCCCCCTGCCTGATTCTAGCCTTGTATCATCCACCCTGCATCCCATATACCCAGTGTGGTTGATTTCAGGCTAGTTGCAGTTCTTTGGCTCCCATGCCATTTATCACTTAGCATTTTTCCTGTTGATCTGGCAAACTTCAGTAGACTATGGGCTCTCAAGACTGCAACTGCATCATGTTCCATATGTTGTCTCCCAGCATCTAGCTTATTGACTGGAGTACAAATGATATCAGCAATTATCAGTGACTCTGTAAATGATAAGATGCCAAAGAATTAATAAAGAGATGTCAGAAAAGGTAAATGTTGTAAAAAAGATCAAGTCTGTTTACCTATTGAGTGGTCATTTTGCTTGTCAAAATTACATATGCCAAGTACCATCTCTGTGCCAGAAGCCTGATGTACATGATGAGATTTAGGGTCTCTGGAAGAATGGCAAGCTAAAGTGATTCTAATTGCTATCTTACTTCTCTGGCTTACTACTGGAGTTAGGGTATCATGATGTGACTATGTCCTGGGAGCAATTGGGTTTCTGTCCTTCCCCTGGCTTTCATTTCTACCACATGAAATCAAGCTTTAGTCACACACAGAAGCACATTGATTTTTAACCATTTTAAGTTAGGCAGGGAAGCAAAAACTAGTAATTGTAAGTAAAGTTAGCAATGAGCAAACCTACTACTTTAAAAAAGCTTTAGCTTGGGCATCCTAATCCTTGGGTGAGGAGATAGAAGTCCTCATTGTATAAAGGCTCAAGGTTTGAACAGCAGAACTCTGGGAATGAATAGAGTAGAAAGGACTTATGTGGCTTCATTGAGCTACTGGGAGCAGAACCCAGAGCTTCCATGGAATTCAGCAAGTATTTTTAAACAATGAACGACCTCTCTTTTCCCTCCTTATTGAAAATTCTGCCACATGTGTGAAATATGGCTTGGTGACATCCTGAAAAAGTTTGGGGAATGACTGGAATTATGTTAATTTTCTCATCCAGTATTTCCAACAATAACTATTTTTCATGTCCATGGTTGTCTTACATATTATCAGGATCTCTGGGAGTTGGGAAGTATGTACCCAGGGGTTCTGAAAATTAAAATCCAGTCACCTGTATTTTGTATTAAAATAAAGATTGCTGAGTCTTTAGGTCTTTGATAGGGCCTGATGTAAATTTTTCATTCAAGTACCTAATAATGTCCTTGGTTCAGGGATAATACTTTGTTTACCAATGAAGGCTAGTGGTTCCTAGTTTACATTTAGAAATCTGCAGAATAAATTGCATTGTGTGTGGTGAGGGGAGGTGCTGGTGATTTGCCCAAGCCACTCCACCACTGAGTTGCATCCTCAGCCCTTTATATTTTGAGGCAGGGTCTTCTTAAGTTGCTGAGGTTGACCTCGAACTTGTGATCCTCTTCTCCCAGCCCTGAGGCACTAGAATTACAGCCAAGTTCCACTTTACCTGGCTTTATTACTGCATTTTAAAGTTACTTGCTCAAGAGTTTCAATTTTAATTTCACCAAATAAACCTGTTTTTTCTCTTGGTGCCATTCAAATGACAGGCCTCCCCCACCAAAATAAAATAATAATAATAATACAACCCAGTCTGGATGGCTGACTTGTTATATGGTTTGGACTCTCACTTTCTGATTGGATCATAAACTAAGGGAAAACAATTATGCACCTTTTAAAATATTATTAACCTTCCAATAAAAAGGATAGTTGAACATCCAATTTTTAAAATGATAAACATGAAAACAAGGTAAGAGGAAGATTTTTATGAAGCTAGACATTGCAATTGATGAATTTTTAGCATTCAGACTATGATTATGTCCCTTCCAAACTTATAAAAATAATCTATCAAAATAACAAACCTCTTTCACATATGTTATTAATGTTCTGGCAAAGGGAAAAAAAGCTAGCTTGGCCTACAACAAACTTTAAGTGATGCTGGCAGGTTTCCTGTTGTGATCTTTACAAAGATAGACTGGAATACTGAGGGTGACAGCTGACAAAGCTGAGGAGATTCTGCACATGATAATTCACGTACATTCATTGTTCATTCATGTACAATTATTATAGCATGCTATAACATATGTTAAAGAGGTCCAAAATAGGAAAAAAGGCACTAGCTGTTCTGGAAGAGGTATGCTTTCAAACTGAGATATATTTAGTAAAGAGATAGATGCCAGAAACACTGTGCTAAGTGTTGAATGACAAGGACCCAGAATTAAAAATTAAGTTAAATGTCTCCTTCAATTGCATAATTTGACTTTTGAGTTTACATGTCTGTGCCATTCCAAATTTTTAAACAAAATTTTATCAAATTTGAAATGTACCCAGTAGGTACAGATACATGTTGAAATCTGGTGGAGTGAGTCAAATTTGCATTTTGAGACTGTGTGCTGAAATTTTTAGTTTGACAAATCAGAGCAAGTAAATATTTGCAATGCTCTGCAGCAGGGACTATAAGAGATATACAACATGTGAATAACAGCAGAGTAAATGAAGTGAGCAGAAACTGAGAGACTAAGTGGTTTTTTGCATCCAGGTACTGGATAGATTCTGAGGAAGAAGTGCCACATGAGCTGAGGTGAGAAGAAGTGACAGGATTTTGATACAGAACCAAGTATATTTTAGTACTTAATAGACTTAATCCTTGTTAGGATACGGAAAGTATATTCAGAAAGAAACCTGGCTATAGATGAAGTCTGAAAAGAAAGTATAGGCCATGAATATTTCCACCTTAATCTGCTGTTATATCTTCACACATTATATCCATGTGAAGGAAGAAATCAATAGAAAGTGGAAGGAACAGGAAGATAGAAGAAAATTATTATACTACTTCAAATACTGAAGGGGCAGTGTACATATTAATCAATTTGGAAGACATTTCATAGGCAAGACTGAGAAGAATTTCAGTTTGGTTTGAGATGTAAATAGGTAGTAATAATGAGGAAGAGGCAAACTGACTAAGTGACTACAAGACTGGCAATGTTTTAGGAAAAATAGCTAATATGCACTCAGGTCTTCCTGTGTGCCAGACAGTCTGGACCACTCATCATGTCTTCTCATTTAATTCTACCAGTATTTCTGTTGTAAAGATGAAGAAACATAATCAAACAACATTACCCTATGTAAATTTATGATTACACAAATGGTATGACTTTACGCCATGTACAGAGAAACAACATGTATCCCATTTGTTTAAAATAAAAAAAATTTAATGCATTTAAAAAAAAGATGAAGAAACAAAGGCACACAGACATTGCCCAGTTTGCCCAAGATAAGACTAATAAGTGGTAGAACAAGATTCAATTTTTGTAAGACTGACTTAGAGCACCAGGTAAGAGCAGCTTTCTTGGAAAAGAAGCTTTGGGTGGGGACAACTAAAATGGAAATAGTTGTCAAGTCCAGGTATGACTATGGAGAAAAGTAGGATGAGGACAGAAGTGTGGCCTATGCTGTGATGTAAAAATTACTATAGTCCCCCTCCCCTGCCTCCCATTCCCCATTTCCACACACAACACACTGCCCTCAGTCAGGAACTGCTGTGCATTTCTGTCAAACATATTTTCTTCTTGGTTTCTAAAAGCTGTCTCAGGTTATCTCAGGCCAGTCATCCCAAATATCCTTCTGATGCTATAGGGTGATCTGTCCATTCCTTCTCTGTAAATTAGATGCTGAAGGACAGAAAATGGAAGAAAATAAAAATCCACTGACAAATAGGGTCCAACCAGGAGCATTGGGCTGCAGCCTTGCTTGCAGCTTCTGCCAGACCTATGTCCCCAACATTAGCTACTTTCTGGACCACCTGTAGAATCTCTCATATTCATTATGATTTTCACTTTTTTCACTCACATTTCTATTAAGTACTCATTATGTGAAAAAAAAAAACTTGGGGCTATAAAAATGAGTCAATTAAGAGAACTGAGAAACATGCCAATAAAGAGAGGCTAATTAATAACTGTGACAATTAAGTGTACATGAATAAGAGGTTAGGGGCAAAAATCACTGATGTCTTTTAAAACATCAAACAAGACTAATAAAACAAGAGGGGTTATTTTGAAAATATCAACAATATAGACGAAGACCCAAACAGGAAATTTAAAAAAAACTAACTATGAAAATTCAAGGTCAAGTCTTCTCCAGTGTTCATTCCATGACAATGAGTGTAGTGGTTAGGAGAATAAATAAATGAGTATAAAGTATATGTGAAGAATTAGAAAACACAGTTGAAGTAGATAACATTTTAGAAAAATAAATAAAACTTGAAAGCACCAGGAAAGAAACTGAACCTTGAATACACCAATAACCATTGAATACATTGAAACAATAATTAAGACCCTATAGCCCCTGCCAAAGTAAGAACTTGGGCAATTTAGTACGGATAAATTCCAATCAGAGCTTAAAATTAGGTGTTGCTGTTTATTATCTGTGATCTTTATGTAATCAGAACTTTAATGGTCTGCTCATTTGTAAAATGTAGATAATTAAACATACTTTGTAGACCCTAGATATATCAAATGAAATGACAGCCCTTGATAAGCAAGAAAGCACAGATGTAAATAAGTTACTGAAATAGTTTGAAAAGTGCAAAAATATATTTACTTGTTCTACAAATATTTATTGTACTTCTAACAGGTGCCAGACTCTGTCGTTTGATATTTAGTGCTGAAGTTTAATATTTAAACTTACTCAGGCAAAAATAGAAATCATGCTACAAGACAGTATAGGGAATAATTTTGACACAAATCATCATAGACAATAAAATATCTAGGTGCAGACTGTGAGGTGTTAATAGGAGGCCTTTACTTCAGCTTCTTCAGTTGAGAGCACAAATGATGGATTTGCTTCAGACCTGACACGTGCCAATAAAACATTTACCTTTTATCCTGCTATTTATTATCTTACTTGGTAGCAATATAGAAATTAACTTTACATTTTTTCTTATGAGTCATCTATCTAATAAGTTTGATATTATTTATCAAAAAAAATTTTTTCAGTGGTTGGGGTTATAGCTCAGTTGTAGATGGCTTGTTAAGCATGTGTGGGCACTGGATTTGATTCTCAGCTCCACATATAAATAAATTAAGTTCCATTAACAACTAAAACAAAATAATAAACTATTTGTGCACAAAGAATCTGAATGCATTCTGCTGTTATGTATAATTAAATAGAACCAATAAAAATATTAAAAATACTTTTTCAACTCTAAACAAGATAATTCTTCTAAATACTTCAAGATAAACAATCCTCATTTTTAGTTCACTGAGAAAAATCTTTGTAGAGCTCTGGAAAACTGATGACAAATTATAAAATATAGTATTAGAAATTACTGATCTATAAAGAATGTGATTTAATTTTTTCCTTGATATTTGAAGCAGATCAGCATTTTTAGATACCTTGAACCTTTTATTTGTTTATTTTTTATTTTTTATTGTAAACAAATGGGATACCTGCTGTTTCTCTGTTTGTACATGGCGTAAAGGCATACCATTTGTGTAATCATAAATTTACATAGGGTAATGTTTGATTCATTCTGTTATTTTTCCCTTCCCCCACCCCTCCCACCCCTCTTTTCCCTCTATACAGTCCTTCCTTCCTCCATTCTTGCCCCCCTCCCTAACCCTAACTCTAAATCTAAACCCTCCCACCCCCCATTATGTGTCATCATCCACTTATTAGTGATATCATTCATCCTGTGGTTTTTTGAGATTGTCTTATCTCACTTATCATGATATTTTCCAATTTCATCCATTTGCCAGAAAATGCCATAATTTTATCATTCTTTATGGCTGAGCAATATTCCATTGTATATATATATATATATATACCACAGTTTCTTTATCCATTTATCAATTGAAGGACATCTAGGTTGGTTCCACAATCTGGCTATTGTGAATTGAGCAGCTATGAACATTGATGTGGCTGTATCTCTGCAGTGTGCTGATTTTAAGTCCTTTGGGTGTAGGCCAAGGAGTGGGATAGCTGGGTCAAATGGTGTTTCCATTCCAAGCTTTCTGAGGAATTTCCACACTGCTTTCCAGAGTGTCTGAACTAATTTGCAGCCCCACCAGCAATGTATGAGTGTACCTTTCTCCCCATATCCTCACCAACACCTGTTGTTGCTTGTATTATTGATAATCACCATTCTAATTGGGATGTGATGGAATCTTAGGGTGGTTTTGATTTGCATTTCTCTTATTACTAGAGATGTTGAACATTTTTCCATATGTTTGTTGATTGCTTGTAGATCTTCTTCTGTGAAGTGTCTATTCATGTCCTTATCCCATTTGTCGATTGGATTATTTGCATTCTTGGTGTAGAATTTTTTGAATTCTTTATAGATTCTGGAGATTAGTGCTCTATCTGAAGTATGAGTGGCAAAGATTTTCTCCCACTCTGTAGGTTCTTTCTTTGCATTGCTGATAGTTTCCTTTGCTGAGAGAAAGCTTTTTAGTTTGAATCTATCCCAGTTATTGATTCTTGCTTTTATTTCTTGTGCTATGGGAGTCCTGTTGAGGAAGTCTGGTCCTAGACTGAAATGTTGAAAGTCTGGACCTACTTTTTCTTCTATAATCTGCAGGGTCTGTGGTCAGATTCTGAGGTCCTTAATCCATTTTGAGCTTAGTTTCATGCATGGTGAGAGATATGGGTTTAGTTTCATTCTGTTGCATATGGATTTCCAATGCTCCCAGCACCATTTGTTGAAGAGGCTATCTTTTCTCCATTGCATATTTTTGGCTCCTTTGTCAAGTATGAGAAAATTGTATGTATTTGGGTTAGTGTCTGTGTCCTTTATTCTGTACCATTGATCTACCTTTCTATTTTGATAGCAATACCATGCCATTTTTGTTACTATTACTTTGTAGTAGAGTTGAAGATCTGGTATTGCGATATCCCCTGCTTCACTCTTTCTGCTAAGGATTGCTTAAGCTATTCTGGTTATCTTATTCCTCCAAATGAATTTCATGATTGCTTTCTGTATTACTATGAGGAATATCATTGGGATTTCAATTGGAATTGCATTGAATTTGTATAGCACATTTGGTAATATGGCCATTTTGACAATATAAACTTTGCCTCAAGGAGAACATGTTAGATCTTTTCATCTTCTAAGTTTTTTTAATTTCTTTCTTTAGTGTTTTGTAATTCTCATTGTAGAGTTCCTTCACCTATTTTGTTAGATGAATTCTCAAGTATTTTACTTTTCCTTTATTGAGGCTGTTGTGAATGGGGTAGTTTTCCTAATTTCTCTTTCAGAGTATTCTTCACTTATGAAAAAATGAATTAGATTTATGAGTGTTGATTTTATATCATGCTACATTACTGAATTCATTTATGATTTCTAAAGGTTTATGGTGGAATTTTTCTGCTTATCTAAATACAGTCATGTCATCAAAAATGATAGTTTGAGTTCTTCTTTTCCTATTCATATCCCTTTAACTTCTTTTATCTGTCTAATTGCTCTGACTAGAGCTTCAAGGATAATGCTGAATAGAAGTGGTAAAAGGGGGCATCCCTGCCTCATTACAGTTTTTAGGGAACATGCTTTCACTTTTTCTCCCTTTAGAAAAATGTTGACCTTGGACTTATCATAGATATCCTTTACAATGTTGAGGTATGCTTCTACTATATCTATTTTTTCTAGTGTTTGGAGTATAAAGGGGAGCTATATTTCATCAAGTGACTTTTCTGCACCTATTGAAATAATCTTGTGATTCTTAACTTTAAGCCTGTTGATGTTTTTAATTACTTTTGTTGATTTCTGGATGTTGAACCAACCTTGCATCCCTGGGGTGAACCTACTTGATCTTAGTGCACTATCATTTTATATATTTTTGTATGCAATTTGCTAAAATTTTTTTAAGAATTTTTGCATCTATGTTCATCAGAGATATTGGTCTCAAGTTTTCTTTCCTTGATGTGTCTTTCTCTGGCTTTGGTATCAGGGTGATATTAGCTTCATAGAATGATTTTGGAATGGTTACCTCCTTACCTCCTTTTTAAGTTCTTGGAATATGTTGAGGAGCATTGGAATGAGTTCTTTGAAGGTCTTGTAGAACTCAGCTGAGAATCCATCTTGTCCTGGACTACTCATTGTTGGTAGGCTTTTGATAAATTCTTCTATTTCATAGCTTGAAATTGATCTATTTATATTATGTATGTCCTCCAAATTCAATTTTGGTGGATTATATCTCTAGAAACCTGTAAATGTCTTCAAGATTTTCTATTTTGTTGGAGTATAGATTTTCAAAGTAGTTTCTATAAATATATTTTGCATTTCAGTACTGTCTGTTGTGATATTTTCATTTATATCATGAATTTTAGTAAATTGAATTTTCTCTCTTCTCTTCATAATGTGGCTAAGGGCTTATTAATTATGTTTAATTTTTCAAAGAATAAACTTTTTGTTTTGTCAGTTTTTTGTATTGTGTCTTTCGTTTCAATTTCATTGATTTCAGCTGTGATTTTAATTATTTTATATCTTGTACTACTTTTGGTGTTGATCTGTTCTTTTTCTAGGGCTTTGAGCTGTAATGTTAGGTTATCTAATTGTTGATTTTTTATTATTTTTTTGAATGCACACCATGCAATGTATTTTCCTCTTAGTACTGCTTTCATAGTGTCCCAGAGGTTTTGAAATGCTGTATCATTGTTCTTGTTTACCTATAAGAATTTTTAAATCTCCCCCAAGGTCTTCCTTTATCCATGCATTATACAATAGTGTATTATTTAGTTTCCAGATGTTTGAGTAGTTTGTTTTTTGTCATTGATTTCTAATTTTATTCCATTATGATCTGATAGAGTGCAAGGTAGCATCTCTTTTTGTAGTTGCTAAGAGTAGCTTTGTGGCATAACATATGGTCTATTTTAAAGAACGATCTCTGTGCCACTGAGAAGAAAGTGTATTCACTCATTAATGGATGAAATATTATATATACTTCTATTAAGTCTTAATTATTGATTGTGTTATTGACTTCTATGGTTTCTATAATTTCTGTGGCTCAATTTCTGTTTGGAAAATCTGTTCAATGGTGACAGAGTTGTTCAAGTCACCTAGTATTGTTGTGTTTTGCTCTATTAGCTTCCTGGAATTGAGAAGGATTTGTTTAATGTACATGGATGCACATGTACATAAATATTTATGATTATTATGTTTTGTGATTGATGCTTTTCTTAAGCAGTATGAAATGTCCTCCTTTATCCCTTGTGACTAACTTCGGCTTGAAGTTTGCTTTATCTGATATAAGGATGGAGACTCCTGATTACTTACCAATTCAATATGCATGATATGCTTTTCCCCATCCTTTCACCTTTAGTCTGTGGATGTCTTTTTCCGAGATGAATCTCTTGAAGAAAGCATATTGTTGTGTCTTTCTTTTTTTTCCAATCTGCTAGTCTTTTTCTTTTGATTGATGAGTCATTAACATTCAGGGTAATTATTGAGATATAACTTCTATTCCCAGTCATTGACTTATTTTTGACTTAGAACTTGACTTGGTTTCTCCTTTATTTGGCTATTCCTTTACGGTAGTTCCTCCTTTTGCTGACTTACCTCATTGTTTTTTATTTCTTCCTCATGGAATATTTTGTTGAGAGTGCTCTATAGTACAGGTTTTCTATTTGTAAATTCTTTTAGCTTTTGTTTATCATAGGATTTTATTTCATCAAATCTGAATGTTAGTTTGTCTGGGCATAAGATTCTTGGTGGGCATCTATTTTCTTTCAGAGCTTGAAATATGTTGCTCTATGCATTTCTTGCTTTTAGGATTGGGCTGAAAAATCTGCTGATATTCATATTGGTTTCCCCCTGTATGTAATCTTATGCTTTTCTCTCACAGCCTTTAAAATTCTCTTTATTTTGTATGTTAGGTATTTTTATTATAATGTGCCTTCATGTGGGTTTTGGGGTCTTTAGTCCCCTTGCTCTTCTCAACCAATGACAAGGGAAGGGAGTCCTCCCAAACAATGCCAGACTGGGAAAGGTAGGGATGACTGACTGCCCGCACACAGCTCTCTGGGCTGAGGACAATTAGATGCATCAGGGAGACCAGTCACAGCAGGAACTCATTTATTGAGGAAGCCACACAGCTTTCATGTAGGGTGAAGGCTGGGCAGGAACCAATCAGCTTAAAGGTCAGCAAGGCATGGGGGAGGGGTTCACACAGGCGAGAGTCCCATAGGACTATATGGCAAGCAGGAGCTGATCATGTTCGTGGAACTGTTGTTAACCAATTCCTGACGGTGGTCTGATTTATCATCATTAACTTTTGAAACCGCCTTTGAGGACTTGATCTTGCTCACCCACCAGGAAGTAAGGAGTCAGCCTGAGTTAGTTAACATGTCATTAGTTCCAACAGTGGATCTGTTGTAATTTTGTACATTTTGTGTCCTTTAAGCCTTTTGTTTGATTTTCCATTTCTTTCATCAGAGTTGGAAATTTTTCTGCTATTATTTCATTGAATAGGTTATTCATTCCTTTGGTTTATATCTCTGTGCCTTCCTCAATCTCAATAATTTTTAAATTTGGTCTTTTCATGAGATCCCATAATTTTTTGAGGTTCCATTCATAATTCCTTACCATCTTCTCTGAACAACTTTGTTTTCAAGATTAAATCTTTTGTCTTCTTTGTCTGAGGTTCTGTCTTTTAAGTGATCTTACCTGTTGGTTGTGTGTTCTACTGAGTTTTTAGTTGGCTTATTGTTTCTTTTATTTCAAGGATTTGTTTGGTTTATTTTCAAAATCTGTCCTTTTATTGAAATGATATTTTGTTTTCTGCAATGGCCCTTTTAACTGTTTATTGGTGCAATCATTCATTGCCTGCATTTCCTCTCTTAGCTTATTGTTTGCTTCTAGTATCATTTTCATTATGTACATTATGAACTCCCTTTCTGACATTTGTTCTTTCATGTTGTTATTGGGTTCTAGTGATATAGCATCTAACTTTGTTTGGAACACTTTCTTCCCTTGTTTTCTCATGTTTTTAATGTATCTTCCCCTCTAGCAGTGCAAATTTGAAGTACTTCAGTTTCCCCCTATAGACTTAGAGTGTCCCTGCAGATTTGAAGTGAGAGATCAATATTAGCAGTGCAACAATCAATATGTGTCCTTGACCCAAATAGTCCCTATTAAGATATTAACCTTGTTGTCTTAATAAACAGAGATGATGAGTTCAAATTATTATCTATGGCAAAACCAATAGGTTTGCAATAAGGACAACAATTTCTAATGGTGGACAAAGGGGATGGGGAGGGGTGTAGGATATAATGTTAATGAGATAAGAAGTGAGTCTATAGAGATACTGTGTTATAGGATATTGAAACAGAATTAAAAGAAATAGGTTGTTAGCATGAGAAAGGAGAAAGAGTCTCCAAGGAAACAGATATAAAAGAGGAAAATAGATTTAGAAAAATATTAATAAAAGAAAAGCTAGAAATAATAGGTATAATAGTAATAATCTTAATACTAATTAAAAAAGAATTCAGCACTAAAATTATACTGTACTGCCCAAACCTTCAATTCTCCAGTATCCTGATGCTTGAGAGGAATTTGATAATTCAGTGTCCCAAGAAGGATGCTGTCACACTACCTCCAGGCCAGTGTATTCTGAGCAGTATAGCTCAGAATCCTGTCTTCCTAGCCCTCTCCATAAAGGACTGTGAGAACTGTAGCAGTATGTATATGCAGGTATCCCCAGGGATTCTGAGCAGTGTAGTCTGGCATCTATTGCCACAGCTATCACCACACTGGCTTCTGGGAAATGTCAAATGGTCCACCCATCTGTTTGCATACTCATCAATAAAGCTCCAGTGTCTTTTGTAAAAATCAAGGTCACATAGTTAAAGAACGCTTTCCACAATCTTATTGCATTGATACATCAAATTCTCATTGTTTCAAGTACTTTAAAACTGAAAAAAGAGAACTATAAAAAAAGGAATAAAATTAAGCAGTGAGGTGACACTAGCCTTCCCTCAATCCCCCATGACGCTCCAGGGGACTCCCATGCCATTCCTGCAACATTCTGATGTTGTGTTTCAGTGTTTCTCTTTTCAGTGTCCTGGGAATCCTCCCCAGATACACACTCCATTTATAAAAATATTATGCTATGGCATCATGTTATGAGGTTGAGCAGCCAAAGCCTCAACAAAGGATGCTTTTGGAAAAGTAAGCCCAGCTAGAACATTACCTATGAAAGTAAAGAACATGACAGAGCTTCCTCCTCAGCACATAGAATAATAGATGACAGGCTTTCCCTCATTCTTTCTCACCTTTACCTCAAATGTACTTTGGTTATGCTGTAGCCACATTGATATCTCACATGAAGGTGCCAATGAGACATGGTCTCCAGGTGTTCCCAGTAGAGGCATCTATCTCCCTGTATGGGCTTCAAGGGGAAGGAGGTTCTTGTCACCAGAGTCATGGCCCTAAGTTGCCCTCATTCTTAGTTTCTTTCTCCTTTGGGTACAGGACACCCATTTCTGGCAGGCAGATGATTCGAGGGGATCAGGAAAAGTGGTCCTGAGAACCACCTGCTGGTCACTGTGGGCAAAACAGAACACTTAATGCTCACTGTTCAGTGGTGCCCCTTCATCTCTTCTGGCAGTTCTAATGAAACTCTGAAATCCATGGTTTTGCTTTTTCTAGGCCATGATTTTGTTAACTTGGAGATAGAACAGTAGTGTGAAACAGACATTATTACCTATGTACATTTATGACTGCATGACCAATGTGATCCCACAATATGTACAATAAGAAAAATGAGAAATTATATTCCATTTATGTAAGATTTATCAAAATGCATAAATGCATTCTACTGCCATGTGTAAATAATTAGAATAAATTTTCAAAATTTTTTAAAAGAGCAATAAATCCCACCATCCTATGTTTGATGAGAAAGTATTGTGAAAGCAAAAAGCAAAATATATGGTTGACAGGTTGAAGTTCATTGATTTCTTATATATCAGCAATAGTTTGTAGGAAAAATTGAAATTTGAAACTAGACTAAGAAAGAATTGTAAATAATAGCATTTATAATAACACCCCAAATATTGAAAAATTTAAATAACTTATAAATTACAATTATACTTTCAGAAAAGTAAGAAACACAATTGAAAGAAAAAAAGAAAAATATAAAACATTGCAGAGATATTCCTTGTTCAGGTCTCTACATAGGAAGATATTTATTCAAATTTGATTTATGGATAGGTGCAATCACGCTCAAATATCCAGCAAACTCTTTATGAACTTAGAATAGATGGCAGAGATTGCAGAAGGACCAAAAATGAACTTGCACATCTCGATCCCCACACCTGTTAGAAAACTGAAGCAGTGGCCATAATGTGATGTGCTGTGAATGTGGCTGGGCAGGTTGGCACATGCCTGTAGTCCCAGTGGCTCAGGAAGTTGAGACAGAATAATTGAGAATTCAAAGCCACCCTCAGCAAAAGTGAGGTTTTAAGCAACTCAGTAAGACTCTTTCTCTAAATAAAATACATAATAAGGCTGGGGATGTGGCTCAGAGGTTGAGTGCCCCTGAATTTAATACCTGGTATGAAAAAAAAATACCACAAAAAACAAAAACAAACAAAAAATAAAATAACAAGAACAAACATCTCACAACTTGGATATAAAGTTGCTAAAAACACAACTGACATTGTCTGGCAAATAAAACACAGGAAGACGTTGCTGAGCCCCAGATTGACTACAGGAAAGGGGTGAACCCTGTGTACCTGCTTAAGAACAGGATGCCCACATCTGCTCTGGTGTTTGGTACATTATTTTCTTTGAGGGGAAAACTGCAGATTTTAGGCCAGGTACAGTAGTGAACACATATAATCCCAGCAACATGAGATGCTGAGGCAGGAGGATGGCAGTTTCAAGGCCAGTCTCAGTGACCTTGTCTCAAAATTAAAAAGTAGAGGGTTAGGCATATAGCTCAGTGGATAAATGCCTCTAGACAGATACTGAAATCCCAGTAAGAAAAATGAAAAGCATTGCTGTTTTCAGAGATGCAGTCTGGAGGGAATATTGCTGTTTTAGAAATCCATAGTACAGGCCTTGACTGGTAAAATCTGAGTTAGTGGGTCTGTAAACCAGGCATTGCCCTGCCTCATGTCCTGCTCACACTACCATGCAATCAAATGGCTTTGGAGGCTTACCTCTCCAGGAGGAAATGTTCAGGAGCCTATGGTGGGGGCTGTGTCACCAGAAGGCTGCCTACCTCTGCTGACACAACATTGGTGCATAGATTCTCCTCCAGGTACAAATTATGGGGACTGCTGCTGAGGTGAGTTGGTAAATCCTGCAAGTAAAATAAGTCTGCAACCCACTAGTGGGAGCAGGAGTGTGGTCCATGTGTAGTACTACACAGACTCAAGTGGGGAGGCAGACCCAGCATCCAGTCCACCATCCTGGGCCCCTAGAGCCAAGCTCAGTTTACTTGGCCTCCACCTATTTCTCTGGAAGGATTTGTCCCAACATTGATTCCAGCAATCTCCTCAGGCTTCCAGATACCAAATGATCATGGGATCCACTGACTTCAAACTGTTTTCTGCCATTCTAGTCTTTCTCCACCAAGTTCCACTGAGCAAGGACCTGCTATGCAATCTGTTCCACCACCATGAAGATATGCAGTGCATACTACCATCCTCCTCTGGCAGGTACACAGAAACCTGGCCACCAGCCACTAAGATGTTCATTTTTTTTACTCATACTTGGTCTCTCTGAGTTAAAAAATAATTCAACCTGTATTCTCTCCCTATAAGATGTATCTGAGAATATCTCAGAATTTGCTTCACTCTTAAAGATGAGATGGCAAGACATGGTCAACTCTGAGTGTACATAGATGCAAGAGGAAAGGGCTGGAGAAGGCAGGTTTCTCTTTGCCCTGAGCATATAAGGCAGGACAACCAGCTTTGATCTTGTCGTCTCAGATATAGAACCAAGGACTTGGGTAGAGATTATGCTGACCTCCCTCCTCCCACAACTGTGACAAGATTCCCTTGGGTTTAGCTGCCCAACACCTGCCTGACCACCTGGTATATAGTTCTGCTCCTGCTTTTTCTACCTGCTCATTCATCAGAACTTGGAGAACACTCTGAGAGACAGAAACAGAACATCCACAGCCTGTAGTATGGAATCAGGGGCAGACCCACAGCCTTGGGGCAGCTGAATGGGAACAGTGTGAAATGACACCCAGGTATTACAGGAGACTTAGTTCTTTAAGCTGAAAGGGGTAACAAGAAGACAATTCAGAAGTCTGAGTCAGGACCACCAGTGTGAAGGTTCAGAACAGCAAGATGTGTAGGAATCCAAAAGCTCTGAGCAGGGAAATGCAGGTTGTCTGTCAAGAAGTGAACACCTTGCTTAAAAAGGTGACTTTTTTTACATTTCTGAAGGGAAAAGTTTCCAGCTTAGAATTCTGCCCCTGCAAAATGGTTAGTCTGGTGGGAGGGTGGACTTCAGACCTTTTAAATACATTCAACAATTCAGAAAATTTACCTTCTTGGTGCTTTGTTGGGAGAGCTAATTGAGAATTTTCTCTAAGAAAAGGGAATCAAGGTAGGAAGAACAAGATTGCCATTTGGCAAGCACTAGAGTCACCTGCTTTTGGCAAATTAGGGATGGGAGCTCCAACCATGGCAATGCCACCCCACCCAGCCCTGGAAGCTACCCCTTGCAGTTGCAACAGGAAGAGGAGGCCCCATGCAGAGAATTCTCAGATGGTGTTCTTGAAACCCTGGGAGATGTTATGGGTGTGATAAAAGCAGATGTGAAAAAAAAAGGGCATATAGAAAGCAGGTGTGATGGTGTGCACCCATAATCCCAGTGGCTGGGAATACAGATGCAGGAGAATCTTGAGTTCAAAGTCAGCCTCAACAATTTGTTTACCTTAAGCAACTTAGCAAGACCCTGTCTCTATATAAAATATAAAAGGGCTGGGATGTGGCTCAGTGGTAAAAGGGCCACCTCTGGTTTCAATATCTGGTATTAAAAAATAAATAAATAAATAAAAATAAGTTAAAATCCATAAGGAAACTTCATGAAAACAAAAAGGTAAAGGGAAACTTTTATACATAGGACACTAAGAAATGCAGTTGAATTAGAGTTTCCTATGCATAGTATCAGGGTCTGTGCTGAGGGGATCTACCTACAGAGCCAGGATCACCAAGGGCAGCAGCTGCCATGGTGACTTCAGCAGAACTCATCACAGAGTCTAGTCCATGATAGTGGATGAACTGCCTGTTGTAGAAGCAAACCTCCTCAGAGGATGCCAGTGGAAGGTACAACAGTTGTTCCTTGAGAACAGCCAGGGAGGGATCAAGTCCATCACTGCTGGAAGTGAGAGGGCAGAGACCAGGCCCAGGGCAGTTGTGAACAAGGGTGGCGGGATAGTGCTAATGCTAATGTCAAAGCATGCACAGAAAAGGAGATAAGTTTATACAATGCAGTGCCAAACCATTTAGGGGCTGACCTGGGCACCAACCCCACATTGAATAGCCTGGGCTGCCCATGCTATCCTTATCCTGGTTTTGGGATCATGCCTCAGGACAGTTGAGCAGAGAGGAAAGGGAGATGGCTCAACAGTACTGGTGAGGAGTAGGGCCTCTGGTCCCTGCTGACTCCATGAAATAAGAAACTGGCCCCCAATGGGAAGTGAGTACCAGAGACAGTTGGATCTCTAGTTGGCAGTTATATATGTTTTTCTCTCCAAGACTATCACCTGGATCTCTGAAATATACATAAATCTAGGGGTATGTAGGTAAGTTGCAAGGAGCAAGCATGACAGCAGAGGAAGTTGCCACTTTTAGGTCCATGATGTGGATTCCTTGCTGGTGACATCCTCCCCACCACCTGGGGTGACACCTGTCTCTGACAAGGTACCAGGGTCAGGACCCAGAATACTCATATCCACTCAACACCCTGGTCTACACCTAAGGAAGAAGGGAACTGAATAGGCATGCTGGTCCCTCAGCCTGAGGAGATGACACTATCTGGAGCCAGTGGCCTTGGATTATGAGGGATCATGGATGTCTTGGGCCAGGGTCAATGGCCTCCACAATCCTGGGGTGATCTCTGGGACCTGTGGAGGCTCAGTTTCCTCACATCCTGCTGAAAAGAGATGAGAGGAGGAAAGGCTTATTGGATCTGCAAGTCAGCAGGTGAGTGCAATTGTACTGACAAACAGGAAAGTCAATTAGGCATATGGACATACTGTCTTTGACCATTCATCTGACTCTGAGCTGATCCTTTCCTGTAATTATAGCCCAGCACCCCACAAAGCTGTAACTTGGCTCAATTCTCACATCTATTCACTGTCTCTTCCCTCTGGCAACATGATGCCCCTGTCTCCAAACTGACTCCTGAATTCACAGTCACAGTTCCACCTGAGTCCTCCCAAGTCAGCCTTTCTCTGTCACAAATCAGACCCAGGGTCAAGGAGTAGAAACCCTTGGTCACTCCCTGTCCTCTGAGACCTGTAAATGCAGCCAGAGTTGTCAAGGGAGCTCCTTGAGTGCCACACAGACTCAGAACTCTCCTCAGCACTGGGAAGTTCTGTGAGTTCTGGCATGGACTGCCAGGTTGATAGCACATGCTCAAAAAGTATCTTTTGATGCCATTGATAATATGCAAAACAGCTGTACACCTGCTCAGTGGTCAAGCTTGTCTCTGAAGGCAAATTATCCTGACCAACAATACTTCTAGCTCTGGGATACAGAAATGCAAAGAGCTGGCTTGGCCAACTCCTGTACAAAAAGTAAGTGGTGTGAGCCCTGCTAAGCTTTCCAAGCACAGCAGAGCAATAGTCTATGCAGTTCCTCACTGGAGAGAGGACTGTGTGGTGAGCATGTTCTTGGGAGCCAGAGCAGGTTCCTGTGGACAGGACACATGGGCCTCACTTTCTGTGCTGACCCCACTCCCTGCAGATGTGAATCTGCCTCCCAAGTTGACCCCAACCCCACCCAGCTGAAATCCAGAGCACCCAAAGGCTAGGCATGGAACATCCTGCACCCTTGGAGGGGCAGGGCCTGAAGATGCTCCTGGTCAGAGCCACTACATTGCATGGAATAACCATATGCCTAGTTTTCTAAGGCTCATCTCAGCTCTGGGAACCCCTACAGATTAGCCAGGGTGAGAAGTGGGCACACCCCATGTGAGAAAACAATCCTGGAGGGAAGAGGTCAAGGGGACATGGCACCAGTAGCAGGGGGACAGATCATTGGAGGGAACTGGTGGAGAGAGGAAGGTACCCAGAAGAGAGTGAAGGATGGACAAAGGTGAGGGAGCCACCTGGTGGAGTGGGGGCATGTGAGGAAAGGGGCAGCCACCTAGGGGAGAGGGAGCACAGGAAGAAGTTGAGGGAGCCCCCTTGGGATGGGAGAAGTCACAGTAGGAAAAGTCCCCTTTTGCTAGGAGGAGCACGTGTGGAGTGAGAAGCAACCTGAGTAGAGGTAGGGAGAGCCTGTGCTGGTAGAGGTAGCTGCTTGGGGCTGGGGAGGTTTGCCAAGGGGGAGATGGGGAGAAGTCTGGTGGTCAAGGTACCTGCCTGAGGTATGAGAGAAGCCCCCTGTGGTGCTTGGGAAACTTTCACGGGTGCCATGGTCACCTGGGGTGGCCTGTTATCCTTACCTACTGAACCGTGCTGGGTTTGGCAGTCATGACTAATGAAAAGTCCCCCAGCCTCTGGCACACCTCTCTGGGATAGGGCTAGCTCTTGAGTCCTTTGGGGCAGATGGAGTAGGGTGGTTCATTCCTGGATAAAGACTGGGCCATGCACCCTGCTGGCTCACCATTTTTCCCAAATCCAGGATTCCTCCTCAAGTCCAGACATGTGTGGGACACAGTGTTTCCCAACACACTGCCTGAGAATCACTTCCTGTTCATCCAACTGCAACATGTCTTGCCTTCCCATAGCCTCCCAGTACTTCCCTCCATGACTTACTCCTGATCAGTCCTTTACACACTTCCATTTCTAGCATCCTGAGAGACTCCCTGAGGCCTACATATGAGACACACTTGGCATCTATGTCCACTGTCACTGGCCACAGGCTCTATCTTTCACCCAGGCCCAGGTGGCAGATGGGAGGAGATGGTCATGAAGATGACCTCAGCTACCTAGTTCTGAGGAGGCAGGGGGAGTGCAGCTTGGGTCTGGCTCATAGCCAGCAAGAAACACTGATGCCATACTGTTTATGGTGTTGTGGCTATAAGCCCTTGCTCCTCCCACCAGTCCCCCACTGGGGCTTTGGTGGTACATCCAACCCCTTGGCATTCCTGGTGGAACCAGTGCAGACATATGCCCACAGAACTTCTCCTGCAGCAGTATTTCTAAAGTTTGGTCAGCACCACCACACCAAGCCTCTTCACATCCATGTGGTAGTGGATGTCATTCTAGAGCTGCCCCAGCTGCTTGATGCCGCCTGGCACCTGGCAATTCTGGAAGAAGACATGCTGAGTCCTGGCTTCCAACTCTGTAAACAAACCTTGGAAAAGGGAGTAATGTCTGGGATTGAACACAATGATCATCAAATCCACAGTGTAGTGAAGCAAGGCAGATACTACTGTGCCCACAAAGCTCTGAGGAATTGGCCTGAACACCTAGGCACTTTTCAAGCCATGCTGAGGACCTCACCTCACCTTCCATGTAGCCAGACCTGTCAACTCACCTTGACACCCTTCATCTTTCCCAACAGAGGATGGTTCTCAACTGCACAGGTGAAGAAGTTAAGACATGGAGAGAGAGGCCTGACAACCCATCTTTGGGTGCACAGATAGATTGACACAACAGTCAGCATCAAAAGTTTTGGACCCAAGGGGCCAGTGTTGACCCATACCTTAAGTGAATGACCACCCAGTAGGGCCAGGTCCTCAGACGCTAGGAATGTTCAAAGTTGAGTGGAATAAAGGGACCCTATCCTTACCCAGTAACAGCTCACTCATCCTGAGCCAGATTTGACCAACAACCAAGCACACCCCAGTTGGCACTTCCAATACCCCATGTGATCCATTTACTAAACTAACAGCCCACCCTGTTTCCTTTGGTACCATATCCATAGAACTGGGAGAAGGTACTAGAAATTATATGCCCTACTATCTGAGGTTGTGATCCCATGGTCCTCTGTCATCTCAGAACACTCCTGCCTGCTTGACCCAGATACAGAAATTATCTCTGGTAAGAAGTCCCTGCTCAGGACAGGTTCTGTCCTGTGCTAGGTGTGGTGGCCATGTTCCCTCAGGTCCCAGCTACAAGTTACATCATCAGACATACCTGTGAGCCAATGTTACTGAGGTTATCACCCTCTCTGGGGCTTCTCCTCAGCAAGATGAGGTAAGGCAGGCCACAGCCTCTGGCAGAGGGAGAAAAATATCAACAGGTTATAGACAGAAATGTCTTGAGAGTTCTAGGATGAGGAAGAGGTCACTTACCCTTTAAGGGAACTGGAGACCCAGACACAGGACTGAAAATTGGGCAGACCCAGAGACAGTCCCTGGGGGGTCCTGCCAGATGTATGCCTTCTCTTTAGAGATCCCTCTGGCTGCTGGGTGGACTTATCCAGGCCCTAAGCAACTTAGTGAGTTCCTGTTTCAAAATTAAAAAAAATAAATAAACGAATAAAAAAAGGTTTGGGATGTGGCTCAGTGGTTGAGTTTCCCTGAGTTCAATCCCTGGTACCAAAAATATCACCTTTGGGCCAGACATATCACTATTTGGAACATTCCCAGCATCACCCAGACTCACTTTAATCATATACACCACTGTTTAGAGAGGAGCATGAAGAACAAACCTCATAGTAGATGGGCAAAGAAAGATTACAAGTGGCTCTTTATCAATAAGGTCAGGTTGTGATGCCAAACATGCTGAGATCCAAGGTACCTCCAGATGACTGGAGAGACACTTCTGGTCTTCAGAGTGTGAGAAATAGAAGGTCTGGTACTTCATTTTTAGAATCTAGTATTCAATCTTAGTTGGATTCAATTGTAACACTTCACTTTTCCCTGCCCTAATTCTACAATTACTCAATTGAGTAGACTGTAAACCCAAACTCCCCAAGTCAGAGTAAAGGGCAGCACTGCATTAGGTTAGAGATAAAAGCAGGTGCACAGCCCACCCAGGTGCTTGCTAGGCAGGTTATGGTAGCATAACCTTCTACCAGAAGTAAAGATTTGCCTTGCCCACTCACTTTTGGGTATGGCATCATTTTGTGTGGCACCTTCATATTTCTAACAAGACTTACTGCAGATTGAGATCCTGGGTTTACAAGATAAGGACATAGCTCTCCAAAGGTGGACCATATCTTATCCATTGATTTTTTTTATTACTTAACAGAGTGCAGCACAGGATGACCACTGAACATGGACTTGATAATTAGGTAGTTTACTTCCTATTTCCAAGCCAGTTAAAGTTGATCCAGTTAGGGTAGGTCCCCCCCCAACTGAGCTCAATTCCTGTTGGGTATAGTGGAAGCAGCCTCCAACTCTCTCTGCACCCTGCCCCACCACCCAGGCTTACCTCTAGAAGCCAGCAGGCTGCCTGCAATTTCTCCTGTTATACCAGGACACAGGCACACAGCAGGACCACATTCACATTGTCCAGGTGGTACAGGTGAAGCTGGCTTTCCAGAAGGGCAGCAACCAATGGCTGTGCCTTGGCAAGGTCTCCCTTCATGTCTGCTGCTGTAAGCAGCCCTCATGTTCCTTCACTTGTGCCAGGAATCTCTGCAACCTCTCCATCACAGAGCTTGTTCTTCCCATCTATGAAACATCAGACCAAATCTGTGTGGTATGTGACCCTGAGGGCAGGAACACCTGCACAGGACAGTAAAAGCAAGCCTGATAGACAAGACCTACATCACACACCCTCTAGAATTTCTTTCTAAACACTCTAATGGTTCATGGTGCAAAGCACTGACCTGGGTGCTGTCTGTAACCATCCACCTGGGGTCTGAGCTACTCCCCTGTCCCCTACACTTATCCACAGTTCCACAGCACTGGCCATCTACTTTCTCCTTACCCCTTCTCCTCCAAGGACTGAACCTTTCCTCTCACTCCTGATGTAGCATCTTGTTCACCAGAGGTACTGGGCTGCAAGATGGGCAAAAAGGCTCCACCTGCCTTCAAATGCATGCACCCTATTCACAGCAGAGACACAGCTGTTGCCAGCACCAGTCCTACTAGTATGATAAACACGTTTCTTGGATCAAACCTCTTACTGCAGAACACCCCACCAATGGAGGAGCTCTCCATCTGGGGACTAGAAGAGCTTGCTGATGATGGATTTTGAGATGTAAGAACTTATTCACTGCCTAAATTGCTTCTGGGGCATACTCTCCTGAAAATGAGGCCTGAATGAAGGGCTTCTGGAGGCAGGGAATTCTTCCTGTTTTTGCTCCCTGGCTGTGGATCTGGCTTGGTGTCGTTGTCCCTAGCTGGGAGTGGGCACACTCTCATTTAATTCTTGTCCCCTGGTCCCTTGACTGAAGGGAGCACCAAAGGTTCTAGGGTGGAGAACAGACCTTTCTCAGGACCCAGGTTTCTTCCAGCACCCCACCATCAGCTATTGGGGAGGACAGAGCTGGGTGCAGATTTGATGGGACTCTTAATTGAGAAAAGAAAACAGCTTTTTTTCTAAGGGAATGTGCAGAAAAGAGGGACTGGGTCAAGACTGGTAGGTTGTTTGACTTCCTGACTACAACAGACCCTGCCAACCCTGTCACATGCTCCTAACTTTCAGGATGTGTTGTGCTGGGAAGCAAGGACAGGCCTAAGCACCATGTCAACACCCAGGGAAAGTTCTGCTCTTCAAAACTTAGGTCCAACTCCCAATCCCCTGGAGACTCCCATCAAGCAGCTCTTTAGAGATTTCTGATGCAACATCCCCTTGTTCCCACCCCACACACCAGACCACCCCTCCACACATGGAGCCCCAAGAAACCCAACTCCCACCCACCTCTGGTGTCAGGCCCAGTCAGATACACCCTGCAGGGAAAGAGGCACCAGAAGGGAAGCACAGGACTCGGATGCCACAAAGATGCAGTCAGTCTACCCAGGTCTTGAGACCTGTCGCCAGTCTCAGAAGGGAGGGGCAACTGACAAGAGTGAGTGTGATAATTCCCAATTAAAGGAGCACCTAAGTCAGGGAGTTGCACTACATGCTCCCATGTACTAAGCTGTCAGCAGCCATCATGCAGTGTGACTGGTAGGGCCCTAGGCCAGTTGCCTGATTTGGCTGAAGCCCGGATGTGCCCAGACCTGCAGGAGCAGTTTTGGAGGTCAATGTTGGTGGGGGGCTAGTGCTAAGCTTGGTGACCTACATGCCCTCATGCAGCCCTCCATCTCATGCAGCCCTCCATCTCTACCTGGGTCTTAGAACTTGTGGACTCACTGTCCACAGCAGGAGCTAGGTTACTGGGCTGTCATGATGCCCAAGATGACCAAACCATCACAAAGCCCCCTAGAAGGCCTGGAGGATAGTGTAAACTGTCAGGATTCAGACTATCGGGTCCCCTCTGGCCGCAGAGAGAGACACGACAAATGTCTGAAGCTTTGGAAGTTTATTGTGCACAGTTCCTTTCCTACGCTTCTCTTACCCCTAGCTTCTGCGCACTCCCAGCTTCCCTTCTCCCAGCTTCTGCGCACTCCCAGCTTCCCTTCTCCCAGCTTCTGCGCACTCCCAGCTTCCCTTCTCCCAGCTTCTGCGCACTCCCAGCTCCCCTTCTCCCAGCTTCTGCGCACTCCCAGCTCCCCTTTTCCCAGCTTCTGCGCACTCCCAGCTTCCCTTCTCCCAGCTTCTGCGCACTCCCAGCTTCCCTTCTCCCAGCTTCTGCGCACTCCCAGCTTCCCTTCTCCCAGCTTCTGCGCACTCCCAGCTTCCCTTCTCCCAGCTTCTGCGCACTCCCAGCTTCCCTTCTCCCAGCTTCTGCGCACTCCCAGCTTCCCTTCTCCCAGCTTCTGCGCACTCCCAGCTTCCCTTCTCCCAGCTTCCCTTCTCCCAGCTTCTGCGCACTCCCAGCTTCCCTTCTCCCAGCTTCTGCGCACTCCCAGCTTCTTCCACTCCCGTGTACTCCCTGCTTCCAGCTCAGCCGCCGCCGCCGCCGCCGCCGCCGCCGCCGCTTCTTCCGTCCGTTCCGTTCCCCCTTCCTCAGCTTCTGCCTCTTCCTCAGCTTCTCCACCCTACTCTCCCACCCACCAGGCTTATATACACTTCAATCAATCAGGGGAGAGTACACGAGATAAACGCGGACAGCTGCAGGCACGGGATGGGTACACGAGGGGGCATGCTCTAGTCACATCGTTAACTAGCCAATCATTGGAATTCGCTGGTTGTTTACTGTATAGCTGGCCGCTTTTGGCTCAGCGTCAGGCGCCATCTTGACCACGCCCAAGGCTGGGGTTCCCGGGAACCCCCACATCAGACTGTTCCCTTGTTCTTCCTAGACCCAGAGTAATCCATGGCCAGGTTGGCTGCACCCCACACACCCCATAGCTATTTTTCAAGTGGGCCTGAGGTTAGGATCCCATTTCTTGAAACATCAGGCCCCTGGCCCTCACTCCCTTTGTCTCTCCTCTTACCATCACACCAGAGTTGGCCCTTGTTTTGTATCTCAGTCTGAAGCTTCCAGGATCGGAAGTGTCTCTAATTGCCATGGAAACTGTGACAGCACCGTACTGTCATGCCAACCCTCTGGGACCTCAGGTGTTATCTGCAGTGCAAGCACAAGGTCATGGAAGCCAGTCCTCAACATTCAGGTGGCCCAAGATCTGAAAAAAGTCACAGGGGAGAGAGAGAATGGGATTTCTTCTACCAGAGCCTGGAACCTCCATGTCCTTTACATCCGCCATGCCCAAAGACTGTCCCTTCCACTTTGAATAGAGTCACTCTCCCACCTTTTGCTCTCACGACACAGGAGCACTGGAAACTAAGTGAGGCCATTTTCAGAGTGCTTCAGATTTCAGTTGAATGATTGAGAGATCCTGGATATGACTTTCAGCCACTTATCTCACTCCATTAAATCTTGAGAGAAAGAGTTGCAAATGTAAATAGCAGCAGATGGACTTTGGATGAGGAATTATTTTTTTTTCCTGCTAGAATATATCAATCCTGGGACCCCACAGCCGATGAGCCACCACCACTTCCCTTTGACTCTTTAGATTTACTGACAGCATCTGACAGAGTTGCTGAGGCATTCCCTAATTTAGAGAAAAATCTTTGCCCAGGAGAAACACCTTCCTCTATCTCCTGCATAAATGAGATTGTTGGCAATATCCAGCACATCCTTTGGGATGTGCTTTTTACCCAGATACCTCCAGGTTAAAATTTTTTCAAGGAAAACACCAGGAGGAAGAAGAGGAATGAGGAAGGAATCAGCAGATTGTGACTGGAATGTCTAAGGATCCATGTGTGAATGATCCCAGAAATCTCCCTTCATACTGACAACCTAAGCTTATTGTGATTCCCACATATGCCTGCCTCTCATCCTGACCCCAGCCTCCATGTTCATTGATATCATTTTCTGCTCATTAATCAGCTATAACTCTTTTCCTCCTTCAATCAGCAGGAATAAACCTTTCCTCTCATGACACACCCCTAGAATGTGGGTCTTGACGTGCATAAAAGGTTACTTGCAGGATTGCTGTGAAAAGGAAGTTGAAGAATTCCATAGAAATTCATTGGCCTTGTTTGGGGCTGGGTTTTCTGCAGAAAATTTGACAGAGTCAGACCAGTAGAGGATCTAGAGTGTACCTAGGTGGGGCTCCTCAGAGCTGAAGAAATAGCTTGATTTGAAGAACGCTCAGGCAGCTTGCAGAAGGGCCTGGGTTCTAATCCCTGGCAACTTGGAGGGGGGGGAAACGTTTTGTTTTCTATGCCATCCCACTCTCATCTCACATTTTTCTCCTCTTTTCATCCACTGAATTGGCACAGTTGAAGCAGTACAAGTTGGACACCCAAGCCTGTTCCATTTAGATTTTCAGCATGGAGCTGCTGTGAAATTTAGCAGGGCATCCCCAGTCACCTGCATTTCTTAGGAGTAGGAGTTTCTTGAGATAAGTCAACTATCAGGAAATCATAGGTTACATCATTCTCAGGAGTAGGTTCATGGGGTATATCATCAACAAGGTCTTGATGAAGACAATGCTCACCATGTTGCAATGGCAGGAACTTCAAAATGACAACTGCACTAGTTTTTGACAATGAAAAGGCTTCTTAGGCACACTCCAGACTCTGTGCAAGTGAAGGGACTTGCACAACTCACTATTTTCCATGTTGACCTCAATGTCATCTGGAAAAGCAAGAGGTGAAGACCAAAGACAGTCACCCTTGACCCTGGCTTTTCTCAGTCAGTTTTTCTTTGAATTGGGTTGTAAATAACTTGAACTCAAATTGCATGATTTGGGGGTGAACACATGTGAGATCCTACTGATAGCATTCAGGAGGAAGAGGGTGACTTTACAACCTAGTCTCCCAGTATCACTGGAGGTCCACTGTCAAGAGGAATGAAGCTCTTTTAAGGACTGTTGTTAATTTTGATGAAGGTTCTGAAGAGATGAAGTGTAGACATGGGTAAAGGATATGGAGTCCTCATATACACCATGGTTCTGGGAATGAGTGGACTGTGCTTTGTAGGATCAGGAGTGACACAAGAAGCCCTATTTGAAAGAAGTCACACTGAAAGAAGGAAGGCAGAGACATTAGGCTTGTGGTGTGTTGGTGGTGGAAGTAGGCAAGTCCAAAAAAAAAAAGAAAGTTAAAATTTCAAAATGCTTGAGGATACACTTTTCCTGCTCACTAAGGTGTAGCACACTTTTGGATGTTCTTCAATGTATTCTGTTTTGATATTCAGATTTTGCCCATGTTGGGTCTTCACTTTTGCTTTTGAACAGAATGGGTTTGACAAAATTTCAGATATTGATGTGTGCTCTTGATTTCCAGAGCCATGCTTCAGTGCTGCATACGCCAATGTGAAGTTGTTTACATTTCAGATCAATGGAGTAGGTGGTGTGGTATAAGGAAAGCCTTTCCTCAGAGGTCTTGTGCTGAAAAAACTAAATATCAACATATGTATCACCATCTGTCCCTTGCAAACAATAGGAAAGTGCCAGATATTGGCAAGGGCATTGATTCCCTTGCAAGGGGAATTAGGATCAGTCACAATGGATGCTTAGTAATGATTTGGCACTGACTACCTGCTGTATTGGTACAGTATGTTGAAGCTGAAAAAATGTTCTGAAATTTGGGCATAGACCTTCAACAATGACCATTTAGTTAGTGTCTCTTCACTGAAATCTGTTTTCAGCACCAATACCCTTCTGCTTTTTATGCCCCCCCAAAGGTCCTGACCATACCTTTTGGAGTATTCAGCCTTGAAGCTTTGTGCCATTCCTCTTTCAGCATGATAAATGTTCACCTTTGGTATTCTGCCCTGTGAAAATTTGCTCATCATGCCAGCAGAAGTCTCTTGTTTCATCCACTGGCTTGTGGTCTGCATCTTTCAGGGGCTGATAATAGGACTCTTGGCCACTTCCCAGAGGGCTTTGTGCCACAGAGGCACTAGTCTAGTCAAGGGAATGAACCTTTGAGTGAACACAGATTGGACATCTATTTCTGCACCTGAAGCTGAGTTGAAGGGCCTCTGAAAAATTCATGGCAGGAAAATTTCTGAGTGCAGCCCAGCTGTAAGGCATCAGTCAAGATGTTTGGCCCTGGCAAGTAGAGTGAGCACAGAACATCTCTCCTTGGTTGACAGCTGCTTTTTTCCTCCATCCAACATGCTGAGTGAATGACTCCCTGGTCTCCTCATGAGCCATCACAGAAGTCACCCACCTCCACTTAGAAGACCATCTCCCCAACTGTCTCCTGTTATGGTTTTCTGGGAAAGGAGGGGTAACCTACCAGACTGGGTGTGATGTTTCCAATTCAAGGAGCTCCTAAGCCAGGAAGCTAAACTGCATTCTCCCCTGCCCCACCCTGTCAGGAACCATCATGCCCTGTGGCTGCTAGGGCCCTAGGCCAGCTGCCTGACTCAGCCAAATCTTGGGTGTGCCCATACCAGGAGGAGTGGTTTCATAAGGCAGTGCCATTGGGGCTGGCGTTAAGCTGGGTGACCCACATGCCCTCATGCAGCCCTCCATCCCTGCCTGTTCCTCTAGAGCTCGTGGGGGCTCACTGCCCACAGCTGGAGCTAGGTTACCAGGCTGTCATGATGCCCCATGCGGTCAAACCAGCACAGCGCCACCTAGCAGGCCAGAAATGTGTAGTGTGAGCTGTCAGAATTTAGCGGGGTCCCCTGTCCTGCCTGGACAAGGAGCAATCCAGGGTCTGCTCGGCTGCACCTGGCATACACCATATGTCCTCTTCAATGGGCCAAGAGCTTATGATCACCTTTCTTGAAACATCAGGCCCCTGACCCGTTCTCCCTTCCTCTTTCCTCTTATCATCACTGTGTAGCTGGCGCTTGTTTTGAATCTCAGTCTGAAGCAGGCAGAACCAGAAATGTCTCCGGTTGCCATGGGAACGTGGGCATCACGCTGTCTTGCCGCCCCTATGTGTCCTCAGGCACGGTCTGCGGTGAAGACATGAGGTATGGAAGTCACTCTTCAACATCCAGATGGCCCAAGGTCCAGAGAAAGCCTCTGGGGAGAGAGAGAAAGTGCCTTCTCCTACCGGAGCCTGGAACCTGTGCCCCCTTCACACCCACCATTTCTGAAGCCCGCCCCTTCCACTTTGAATAGAGTATCCCTCTCATCTTTTGCCCTCAAGGCACAGGAGAACTGGAAACTTTGTGAGTCCATTTTGATAGTTGAATGGATTGCAGTTCAATGATTGAGACATCCTGGATATGCCTTTCAGTCACTTATCTCCCTCCATTGAATCTTGAAAGAGCTGCAAACATAACTAATGGCAGATGGACATTTCAAGAGGAATTATTTTTTCTCCCATCAAATATTGGTCCTGGGAAGCCATATCCCATGAGCCATCACCACTTCCCCTTGCCTCTTTAGATTTACTGACAGCATTTGGCTGAGTTGCTGAGGTATTCCCTAACCTAGAGAAAAACTTTGCCCAGGAGAAACACCTTCCTCTACCTCCCCCATCAATGAGATGGTAAGCAAGATCCAGCACCTCCACTGGGTTATGCCTTTTACCCAGATTATCTCCAGGTTAGAAATTTTCCAAGGAAAATGCCAGATGGAAAAAGAGGAGTGAGGAAGAAATCAATAGATTGTGATTGGAATGGCTAGGGACCCAGATGTGGATGATCCCAGAAATCTCCCTTCCCACTAAAAACGTGAGTATATTCCTATTCCCACGTAGGCCTGCCTCTCCTCCTGTCCCCTGGCCTCCATGCTCACTGACATCATTTTCTTCTCAGTGATCACCTACAAGCATTTTCCTCCATCAATAGACAGCAATAAACCATTCCCCTCACGATGCACCCCTAGAATTTGGGTCTTGATGTGCACAAAAGATTACTTGCAGGATTGCTGTGAAAAGGAAGATGAAGAATTCCTTATAAATGTTTTGGGTTTGTCTGGGGTTGGGTTTTCTGCCAGAGAATTTGACAGAGTTAGACCACTAGAAGATCAAGAGGGTACCTCAAAGGGATTCCTCCAGAGTGGAAGAAACAGCTCATTTGGGAAAGTGCTCGCCTAGCAGGAAAAGGGCAGTGGTTTGAATCCCCAGCACCTCAGATGAAGAGAAAAAAGTAAAAATACTCCTCTTTTGAATATGCCAACCCTCCATTGTCTCAACTTTTTCTCATAATTTCATCAACTGAATCAGCACAGTTGAAAAAGTACCAGTTGATCATGCAAGCCTTTTCCAATCAGACTTTCAGCATGGAGCTGAGGTGAAAGTTAGCAGTGCTTTACCAGTCACCTGGGTTTCTTAAGAAAGGTTGTTTCATGAGGTGAGTCAACTCCCAAAAATGCATAGGTTATATTTTTCTCAGGAGTATGCTCATGGGGGTATACACTCAGCAAGTTCTTGAAAAAGATGATGCTCACCAGGTGGCAAAGGCAGGAAATTCCAAGTGACAGCTGCACTAGTCTTTGTCAATGACCAGGCTTCTGGAGCACTCTCCACACTCTGTGCAAATGAAATGGACTCGCACACATCAACACTTTTCACATGAACCTCAATGTCATCTGAAAAAGGAAGAGGTGAGGACAAAAGACAGCTGCCCTTGTCCCTGGCTTTCTCAGTCAGATTTTCTTTGCATCGTGTTGCAAATGACTTGAAGTTAAAATGTATGGTTGGGGATGAATACGTGTTAGCTCCTGCTGATAGCATTCAGGAGGAACAGGAGGAGTTTGCAACCTAGTCTCCCAGTCTCATTAGAGGTCCAGTGTCAAGATGAATGAAGCCCTTTTATATAGTGTTGTTAATTTTGATGGAGGATCTGAGGAGATGCAGTGTAGAATTGGGTGAAGGATATGGTGTTCTCATGTGCACTATGGTTCTGTGAATGAGTGGATTGTGCTTTGCAGGGTCAGGAATGACACAAGAAGCCCTATTTGAAAGAGGTCACACTGAAAGAAGAAAAATGGAGACATTAGGCCTGTGGCATGTTGGTGGTGGAAGTAAGCAAGTCCAAGAAATCAAAAGGATGTTAAAATTTGACAAAGCTTGAGGATACACTTTTCCTGCTCACTAAGGTCTAGCACAATTTTGAATGTTCTTTAACATATTCTGTTTTGATATTTAGGTTTTGCCCATGTTGGGTCTTCACTTTTTCTTTTCAGCAGGATGATTTTGATAAAATTTCTGATACTGAGTTGCACTCTTGATTTAAAAAACCATGCTTCAGTGCTGCATATGCCAACATGAAGTCGTTCACATTTCAGGTCAATGGAGTAGGTGGTGTAGTATAAGGAAAACCTTTCCTCAGAGCTCTTGTGCTGTAAAAACTAAAAATAAGCATATATATCAACAACTATCCCTTGCAAGCAACAGGAAAGGGCCAGGAATTGGCAAGGGCATTGATGTCCTTGCAAGGGGAATTAGGGTCAGTCATAATGGATGCTTAATAATGATCTGGCACCGAGGACCTCCTGTATTAGTACAGTACATCGAAGCTGAAAAAATGTCCTGAAATTTGGGCATAGCCCTTCAGCAATGACCATTTTGCTAGTGTCTCTTCACTGAAGTTGATATTCAGCACCAACACCCTTCTGATTTTCATGCCCCCCAAAAGTCCTGACTCTTCCTTTTTGAGTATTCAGCCTTGAGTCTCTGTGCCATTCCTCTTTCAGTACGATGTATGTTCACAGTTGGTATTCTGCCCTGTAAAAATGTGCTCATTATGCCAGCAGAAGGCTCTTTTTTCATCCACTGGCTTGTGGTCTGCATCTTTCAGGGGCTGGTAATAGGACTATTGGCCATTTCCAGAGGGCCTTGTGCCACAGAGGCTCTAGTCTTGTCAAGGGAATGAACACTTTGGTGAACACAGATTGGCCAGTTATTTCTATACCTGAAGGTGACTTGAAGGACCTCTGGAAAAATCATGGCTGGAAAATTTCTGAGTGCAGCTCAGTTTTAATGCAGCAGCCAAGGTGGTTGGCCCTGGCAGTTGGAGTGAACACAGAACATCGCTCCTTGCTTGACAACTCCCTCCTGTCCTCCATCCAACTTGCTGAGTAAATGTCTTCCTGCTCTCCTCATGAGCCATCACAACACCCACCCACCTCCACTTGAAACACCTCTTCCCTTTTTCTGTTTAGATTTACTGACAGCATCTGGCTGAGTTGCTGAGGCATTCCCTAATTTATGGAAAAATGCTTTGTCCAGGAGAAACACCTTCCTCTACCTCGCTTGTAGGGGTACCAGGCTAGCTCAGTCGCAGGTAAGCACCATGGAGTCAGGACCTCCTGACTCTTGGAGTCCTGAGGAAGCAGGCTGGTGTTGAGCAGACTGCATAGTTATTATTGCAGGAGCATGTATACATTTTATAAGTTTCTTGCCCAATCACAATGTGCCACAGGTGATCAGATCACCAGACTCCTACACAGGTTCCCTTGGTAACACTAGGTCATCTTGGGGCAATCGTTTACATTCCTAGGTTGGAGAAGCAGAATGCTGCTTTCTGAAAGTTTGCACATTTCATACATTAACTGCTGTGAGAAAAGAACTAGCACTTCTCCCAACATTGCATCACATTTCATTGAAGAAAAACTAAAAATTCTTCCAATGAAGAATAGTAGTAGTGCAGATACATACAGTGCTTCCTGGTGTTTTCACAGATGAAGTCAGACTGACTGTAGTATGGCCACATGATGAAAAGAGGAGCTGGGAGACTCAATGGAGTGTCAGCACAGACAACCTGCTGCCAGATAAAATTCAGAATACTGGCTTTTAGAATGAGAAAAACATCCACAGGAGGAGGAGTCCACAGCTGTGCCAGAAAAATCTGGGTGAGTGGAAGATAAAACGTTCCCCTCTAGTTGACTGAGGAGAATCCCACCAAACCAATTAGTCAATGCAGATAGCAAGTGGATGAAGATCATGCATTTTGGTCAAGTTCAGTGGGGATCTGAAACTGAGACCTCACCACTGCCTAGGCACATCACATGGAGGAATTTATACCCCAAAAGGACCCACGCCTAGGAGGGGATCCTTCTAAATGCATGCAAAACTTCAGCCTATTAATGCACACAACATGAGAAAGCAATAAGACCCCTCCAAAATGTTCATAGTTCCCCAATAACTGCATCCAAGGACACTTTTTTTCTAACATGCACTACAGAAATAAACTGTAAAACTACCAATTGTCCCCTAACCACAAAGGTCTTATTCTTGAAGGTTGCTATTTGGTTAAAAGTTATATGTGAGACTCATTTGAGACTATTACATGCCTCAACATAGACAATGATTTCAAGGGATGATGGAAGTTTTAACCTTGGCATTAATGACTGGTAGTGTGAAATTAAAATTTTTCATTATTGGGAATAACCCATTCATGGACATAAATGAGATCAGTGGCAATCACAGTAACATATGTTCATAATTTTAACTGTTTTTTCATGTCTTATAGTTAATGTTTTAATCACTTAGTGAGGTTTTGCCAATGAAAACACAAACAATGTTCTGAAAAAAAATGCTTCAATTACTAGAATAAAACTCACATTTATGTTGTCATAATTTTCAATGTTATTTTCAGACTCATTAGATAGCATTAGATCTATATATTAATTTATGACATTTAGATTCTTAAAGAGTTTTCAAAAGATCATTTCATTTGAAGTAATTTACATTCTGGATGTGAGGAAAACTGAATGAAACCATGAATTCAAACTCCCATGTTTACATAACTGTTACTGCTTAATTTCAGTGCCACTAAACTCTTCCTCCTCTTCCTGAGATGTTACATCTAACAGTACACCTGTTCATAAATGGATAGTTTACTTAATTTACTTAGTACTCCTGGAAAGAGTAACAGTCTATCAAATTAAAAACTAATAATAGTCTTTATACTGGATCATCATTACTTTAGAAACTATCTTATTGTGCTGTATTTGTGTGTGCTTGTGTGTGTGTGTGTGTGTGTGTGTGTGTGTGTGTATTCATGTTTTATGATTTTATCCAGGGACTTTGGCAAACTTAGCAATTACTCTATCAATGAATGATATTGCCACACCTATTGTACTTTGAGACAGAGTCACTCTAAATTGTTCAGTTTATCAATCATGCCATTCACCCATCTCAACCTCCTAAGAAGCTATGTTTATGTGTGACCAATTATACCCAGCAAATACTTACTACTCTATGCATGCTTCTCTTAATGGAAAACTTCAAAACTCATCAGGAAAAAACTACATGTCAACAGGTTTGATGCATAAAAAAACTCAAAGAATTATCCCTCCAGAAAAGTTAAAAGTTACCAGAAATAAATTTTTAAAAATACCCACAAGATATCCAAATTCATGGTTTACTATTCTCTCCTTGTAATAACTTTTCAACATGATCTGTTCATCAATATTGTTTTCCAAATGACTGATACTTCTTTCTCATTTGCCAATGAATACCTTCATATCTAAAATGTTTTTTTTTCTATTCTGACAAATTGATCTTCTTCTTTTAGAAGGCAAAGTATTTGTTCAGTCCTTTGAGACTATGGTTATCCTTCCTGATATAGTGTTTTCCCTCCTTGGGGCTATTTAGTAACCCAGTAACTATTCTACTTAGGACCTAACAAATTGACCTGTAAAAATTTTCTGTACAAATCTAATCCATTTGTTCCCAGATTGTTTGGGATGCTTTTTACATCATCTCAGTGTCAACAGTTTTAATTATTTAAACCAATAACTGAATAACTTTTTGGTAAGGGGTAGTTGAGAAAAAAGGTGTCTTTTCTGGAAGTTGGCATAATAAGAGGCTTAAGGAGTGAGATTATCAGTCAGAGGCAGGAAATGATAAGAACAGGGAAGGCTGTAGCATGACAGAGAAAAGCACCAAATGGACACATATCTGTGTGACCATACAGGGATGGGTGAGGACAGAGAACAGCACATGCAGGAAAAGGTATAGAGGTTGATGGCTGCATATGCATGTAGATAGACCAATATCAATGCTATGGGTGGTAGACATGAAGGGTCTTTGTGTGAATACAGATGAATAATGAGAATTCAACAGCACAGTGTGACATTCATGCAGGCCTGAATGGAGGGAGTGTTTCCAGAAATACAGAGGATAGACAACTTTCAGTGACCTGTATAGAATTAAGTTTAATTAATTGAACAAAGTTTAAGAAGCAGGACCAGCTGAATTGCTTCCTCTGTTTCTGTTGCATTTCTTTCCAGAGTTACCTAGTTCATTTCCCCTTCCTGTTAGTTATTAAAAAGCAATTTCTAGAGCTTTGGTCTTGTTCCATTTTATTTTATTTTCTTTGTTTGGATTATTCCTGCTACAATTTCTTCCATATTCAGTACTGGTATCTTAAAATACATATTTTTGGTACCAGATATATAACCTAGGAGACCTAAATGACTGAGTCTCATGCACAGCATTATTTACTTACTATTAACTGACTAACTGACTGACTTATTTATTTATTTCTGAGATAACTTCTTGCTAAATTACTTATGGCTTCACTCTTTGCTGAGGCTGACCTAGAACTTGCAATCCTCCTATACCAGTCTCTGCGTTAACTGTGATTTCAGTTGTGTTATTTTACTTGGCTAGGAATATAATTTTTGCATCTTCTTTGTTTTTGTCCTTTTCCTTTCCACAGAGATACACTCAGAAAAAAAAGAGGCCAGAGATTGTATGGACAGACCCATCATGCCCCCTCTCATTTAAAAAGAGTATTGACTCTTGTGTGTTTCTTGAGTACATAAGCTTTTGGGAAATAGACTGAAAAACAGTCAACAACCTCCTTCAGCAGTTAATCCTTTCCTCATCCACATGGGATTTGGCAGAGAGGACCTCCACACTAAGCAGATCCTGAAATGGAATTCAACTCCTTTATTGACATTCTCAATTTAATCTGTTGCTGAAACTTAATAAGATATGCCACTTATTACCATTTTACTCTTTTTTCTTTCTATATGTTTATTATGTTTAATTCTTCAACTCTTAGAATCTACTAGTACCCAAGTTTCAAAAAAACATTATAACCAATGTGGTACTTACCTTCTATAGGTTCTTTTAAGCCATGTTTTTCTCTTTGATATGCATCACCAGATAAATGACCATACATTTCTAAAGAATACTCAGAGACATGCCCTGGAAAAATTAATACCAATAATGATGTACCAAGAATCAGGAGTTGGGATGGCATCAAATTAAAAAGCTTCTACACACCAATGGAAACAATTAATAACATAGAAAGTAAGTCTACAGAATGGGAAAAGATTTTTGCCACCTTATTGTCAAATATGGGTTTCACATCCAGAATATTTAAAATCTTACAACACTTATCTCCAAATAACAAATGACCCAAGAAACAATTGGACAACAGAACTACAGAGATACTTCTTTTAAATAGAAATGCAAATGACAATAAGTATATGAAAAAAATGTTCAACATGTCTAGCAGTAAGGAAAATGCAAATCAAAAGTACATTGAAACTTTACTCCAGTTGGAATGTCAACTATTAATGAATGCTAACAGGGATGCAAGTAAAAGGTTCACTCATCTGTTGTTGATGGAACTGCATATTAGCAACATCACCCTGGAAAGCATTATAGAGAAACTTCAAAACAATAGTAGTGGGACCACTGTATGGTCCAGCTATCTCAGATACTGATATATATTCAAAAGATCTAAAATAAGCATATTATATATTGGTAGAAACATAATGTATGTAGCAGCACAATTCAACATAGCCAGGCAATGTAATCATTCTAGGTACCAATCAGCAGATTAATAAGCAAATTATATATATATATAAATATATATATATACATATACACACGCGTATACATATATGTATATAAAGTAATATATGCGTGTATGTGTGTGTATAAATGATTTTAAAAAAATATTTTTTTGTAGATGAACACAATATCTTTATTTTTTTTCATGTGGTGCTGAGGATCAAACCCTGTTGCTCACATGTGCCAGGCAAGTGCTCTATAACCAAGCAACTATCACAGCCCCTGTAATGAAGTTGTACTAAGTCATAAATGAGAACAAAATCATGGCATTTTCTGGTAAATGAATGAAACAGAAAAATATATCATGCAAGTAAAATAGACAAGAGACCTAGAAAGTAAAGTTTTCCATCACTTGAAGAATGTTTTCTGTCATTTGAAGAAGCTAGACAAAAATAAAGGGTAAAAATAGAGAAATTATAAAAAATAAAAGAGAGAACAGATGAGTAGAAGAAATGAATTAAGGCTGGAGAGAGGAGGGAAAGCAAAGAAAGCAATAGTGGATGAATCTGAACAAACTTTCCTGTATGCACATGTGAAAATACCACTGTGACTTTGACCTTTATGTATATCCATAAAGCACAAATTAAGACAACTATAAACAAACAAAAGAATAATCTGTGGACTAAAAGAAGGTAATATGAGGAGGGAGGTTGGAAGGGAATGGGAAAGTATTGGGCACTTAATTGGAGAAAGTTTTATTCCAAGCTTTAAAATTATGTCACAATTAACCCTGATCTTATGCACAACAATAATGAACTAAGGAAAATAATTAAACCACAATAAAAATCTACAAATACTGTATGAACACTTGGAGAATGAAGAATACATTTGCATGTCAATGGATCACTGATGAAGTTGGGGTAAATTTTTAAAAACCTCAGAACAAAATGAGAATAGAGATACAGCATCCCAGAATCTATGGGATACAATAAATATTATTTTTTTCAGTATTTTATTTTCTTTTATTGACACATATTTATACATAATAGTGGGATTCTTTATGACATATACATAAATATGCATAGTATTCCCATTCTTTTCCCTTCCCATCCCTGTCCCTTGATCTAACAAAAGCAGTTGTAAGAGGAAACTTCAAAAAATTGACTGTGTACATTTAAAAATCTGAGTGATTTCAAATAAAAAACCTAATATTGCAACCCAAGATATTAGAAAAATAACAATAAATCAATTTGAACAAGTAGAATAAAAGAAATACTACTTATCAGAGTTTAAACTATAGAATACAAAATAAAGAAAAAATACAAAGTAATAAGGGAACAGAGTTTATTTTTGAAAAGGGAACCAAAATTGATAAACCCCTAACCAAGGTGATGAAAGTGAAGAGAAAGAAGAAACAAATAAATATAAGTAGAAATCAAAAGAGAAATATTAAATCAGACATCACTGAAATCCAGAACACTACTAGGAATTACCTGGAAAAACTTATTGTTCAATAAACAGGAATATCTAGAAAAACATTAGGAAGACTGACATGGTAAAAAATGGAAAGCCTACAAAAGATGTATGATGTAGTAGATATGAATCTAAACAGCTCAAAATATAAATCAAAGGAATGCAAAATTCCAACTAAATAACAAACAATAATATTGAAGCAGTAATTAAAAGCCTCCAGGAACAGAGGTGAACACAGGGTTGTAATTTATCAGATAATCAAAGAAGAAGTGACACCAATGCCCCACCATTGAATGTAAGAGAAAAGAAAAGTCACTTCCAATGTCAATATTACCTTGATTGAAAAGGAAAATAAGGATACAAGAAGGAAAAAAAACTACAGACCAATATCCTTGAGGACTGTAGTCTAAAAATCTTCATGAAATACTTGAAAAATATATTCAACATCATATTAAAAACAACAAACACTGCTGGAAAAAGTGGTGTATTTTTGCATTCCCAGAAAGTCAGGAGGTTGTGTCAGGTCACTTGTAGTTTCAGTCAACCAGGGCAATTTAGAGATCTGGGTTCAAAATGAACAACAAAAGGATCTGGAGCCAGTTGTAGAGTACACCCTGATTAAGTCTCTGAGGTCACACATTCACACACACACCATACGTCATGGGCCAGCTGGTTTTATTCAAGGGATGCAAGAATGGTTAACATATGAAAACTAAAAAAACTAATACAACAGATAAAGAAGCAAGGGCAAAATCATAACTTAATTTTAATAGATGCAGGAAAAGTCCTTGACAATATTCAATGGCCCTTCATTACAAAGCCCTGAGGAATTAGAAAGAGGAGGAACTTAACATAACATTCCACAGACCAAGTATATCTTTCCCTTCATAAATAAATTATTTCTATTTATATTAATCAAGTCGTACTTTTGGCTTGCATTCTTATTCTTTTGTTATATGATGACTTACCACAGAATTGACTACTCCCACCATATTCTACATATGTTGATTCTATACATAAACCACAACTGTTGCTCTCCTTGTTATTAGGAACCTGAGGCTTTAAACTTATATCTAGGTTGTTTGGCATCATTAATCTAGGTTGTTTGGCATCATTATGTGCATATGAGAGATGATATGTAAAAACAATTGAGAATTTTTTTTTTTTTAATTTTACCTTGGGACCAACTAATGTGAAGAGAAAGTGTGGATTATTTTTTATGCTGCAATATTCTACAAGAGTGGTTTCAACCACTTTTTTTTTTTTTTTTTTTTTTTTTTTTTTTACAATCAGCATAACAGTTGTCAGGTAATGTTCTGATTTCTGGTTCCCTAGTGTCAATGTTTGCTTCTATAATAATAAAAACAAAGTAGAGAATGAAAAAGCTCTATAATTTCAAATCAATGAGCAGCTCAACAATAGGTATTTTTAAAATAATTTACCCTCTTTCGTCAATTTATTACAAGCCTGATGTGAATCTCCTTCTTCTTCGGGAACATTCTGAGAAGGAAAAAATATTTAAGTGTAAATGCACCAAATATGAAAAATTATCATAGTAGTTTCCTTTATTGAAGGATACAAGGAAAACAGAACACATTTCTGAGCCATTCCAATATAAAATCAAACTTCCATTCTTCAACTTACTAAGCTATGTCATCTCATGTGGGTGAGAATGATTAGAGATAAGAGAGAGATTTGAAATATTACTCCCCTTACCTCTAAAATAATTGCACAAATACTGACATTCATAAAACTATTTTATTAATCCAAATTACCTAGAATAAATTACAACCATCTGTAGTTTAGAGTGCTTTTAAAAAATTAGAAATTTAAATGTGATATTTTGAATGAGCTTTTGTGACATATTGGCACAAATTATCTCATGAAGTGAAAACATGAGACCTGAGCTTTAAGAATACCTTATAAATAAAGCAGTTGGAATCACAAAGATTATAAGCTCTGTCCATCCTATGTGTCAAATAGCTAACAATAAATGTAAATATAAATGTTGATCCTTCCAAGAAAGATAGAAGAATGCCACAATCTTGTGGGGGCAGTGAATGGAAACCACACAGTCACTAAAAGAAAAGATTTACTAAATAACCAATAAATGGTGACAGATGTGGCTCAAAGAATAGACATTGGAGATATGTTTTCTGCAAGAAAATACTGAGTCTTGGAGTAAATCTTTTAAAAAAATAAGCAAATATTTATCTTAAGTCCAAATATATGCTTTGTGATTAGAGGATGTTTAGGGGATATTCTGGTTCCTACTTTCATATTTATGATATTTCTCTAACTTGTTTGCTTCTTTTTATGGCACAAATTCAAGATAACTCACCTGAATTTATATATCCCAGACATCAAAAGTGAATACAAAATTAAAGCACAATTTTTAGAATTCAGTAGATTTAACTGATAGTCATTTCATTCATGTTATTTAGAATACTTCATTATATAGAAATTTTTTCTACAAATTCATTCATGTTAAAAAAATTAAGAAGCTTTTTACATTTGAAACCTTATTGTAACTGCTTCAGAAAATATGCAAATATATTTATTAACATTGAAAATCTCATTAAAAATTGAAAACTATAAGTGAATAGTTACATAGCTAAGCAAATAACTTTTAAAATTTGGGATCTCAGAATGTGACATAAGGGCTTGGATACTTTTAGACACTATGATACAAAAAATTTTGAAACTAACATTATCATATGTTTATTGAGAGTCTCTGCTTCTAGATCTGGTTATTATTTTGCACAAAACATCTACCTTCTATTAAATGAAGAATTTTAAATATACACTTAGTGGAAAGAGCCAGAAAGCATGGTGAAATCCCTTTTAAATGCAAATATTTATAATTTTATTGTATTTTCATACCTTTATTTATTTACTTAGTTTTATGTGATGGTGAAGATTGAACCCAGTGCTTCACACAGACTAGGCAAGTTCTGTTCCATTGAGTTACAACTGCAGTCCCTAATCCATGAATTAATATACATATTCTAAATTTCTATGTTTCCATAATTTCTAACATTATTTTAGTTTGAAAATGGAGCCAAGAATAAAAATAATGAGAAAGTTCTCATAGAAATATATGGTAGTAAAATATAAAGGGTCCAATAAAAAAAAAAAAAAACTGCAAGCAATGTTCTTTACTAATTTCAAATTAAAGGCATGAGAGAAATTCCATGATTCTACAAAAAATTACTGGAGCATGAATGTTAAAATTTATGTAAGTATGATTTAAATTTCACACTAATGTATACCTAACAAAAATCCTTGACCAAATTTCCTATTTCTTCTGCATTGAGAAATTTATTCCTAATATAGGTTTACTGTCATATATATTTTCCAGCCCAATGTCCAACCCACTGCACTAAACTACTCAATGGAACACTGGCATTTATACATGTTAAAAAATACCAACATAATTCTCTTAATATATTTTTTCTGAACAAATTTCCAAAAAATATATCAGGGAAACCATTACTACATTTCAAGCATTAATACCTCAAAACTCAATAATAAGAGCAAGAATATTAATTGCACAAAAGATCACTTTACCTTTAAATGGGATTGATAGTAGAGCTCATCCAATGTAAGAGAGACACCATCAGTATCAGCTTCAGTGGGATGACTTCAGAGCAAAATGTATAATAAAGCGATTAGGTAGATTTTTCTCAATAAACTGGTGAAAATTTGGATTCACGTATATGAAATGCTATTTCTTCACTGATTTGATTAAAATATAAGCTACTTTATAAAACTCTGCCTCAACTTTTTCAAACTATAAAATAGTCAATGAACATACCCATTTTGTTGGTGGAACTATAATTAATTAATTAATTTATATATGTGTGGTGCTGAGAATCTAAATCAGTGCCTCACATATCAGGCAAGTGCTCTACACTGAGCCACAACCTAGACCCTCAATGAACACACTCTTAATTCCATTTCAGACTGACAACCACTATATTGGCAGAAGTTGAGAACAGTTTATTCTCTGAAAATGCCTGTCTTGAAGGCAGAACTTGAAATACAACTAATAGCTGTCATAATATTTTATTTTTACCTGCAGTGGAACAGACCTTTGATAACCCAAGACAAGGTAACAAAAAAACATAATTGCTTAATTCTGGTAATGTGATTAGAGTCAAATTTTTGTTTTAATTGAACAGCTGCCAGTGAGGACTATATTTAACTTATAGTTAAATGCAACTATATAACTTCCACTTAGGAATTACAAAATAATATAAAAGGAATTAAAATAACTTCTGTTTATGATGGATTATACAATCCAAATGGGATATCCAAATATGGCCAGGTCATTCTGCATGTTAGATTTGAGTTCTAATTACTCCTAGTGGCACCACCACTACCTATACATGCTGTTTCCTCCCAAAACATACATCTGATAGATTCAGTCATTTGGCAAAAGTAATTTAACAAAACAATATTTTTTTGTTGCAGTAGCAACAACATGACTGCAGTATCTTCTATGATGCAACTGAATTAGAATCTATTTCTAACCCTGACTTGGTATTTCACAAAAATATATAATCACTAAGATACTAGGAGTTTTATCACTCAGCAAATACCCATCCATATTTCTAGGAAAAAAAATAGTTCAGTATGTAGCTTGTTCAAGTTGAACAGGTACCTTCAACTCATTATAAACAGGAACCCATTATTGTATTTGGTATTCACAAGACTTTATACCATAAATATTTTTTAAAAAATTTCAGGAAATAGCATTTTAAATATTGAAAAATATTTTTAAAATATAGGGGGAAAGATTTAATTGGAAGATTATGATTTAAACCTGGGAAGAATTCAAGTAGTATTTTTCCAGGAATGTTTTTACTGAATATTTTTTATATTCTGCCTTTAGGATAATTAACAATATGCTCAAGTACAGTGTAGAGTAGAAAATAGACTTGCTTTTGCAAAAATACTCCATTCCAAGTATCACCAATGTCTGTAATGACTGAGGAAATTGTGCTCATTGTTCAGGACATACTGCAGTATTTCTTGCTTTGTGTACCTGTCTTAACCCTCTGGGCCATAGCATGCTCTTGTTGCATTGCTGCACATGGTTCCTGGTGAAAGGTGCCTTGTGTGTTTGTGGATGTGACTGAGAACACCACAGAAGCAGTCTTCTCCACAGGAAGACTGTCCTGAACTGTGTGCACCACGGCTGCTGTACTGGGTCTTGACTGTTAGTAGGTGTTCTTTTTTTTTTTTCCTTCTGAAACTGCTCAACCAAAATACCAAGTGGATTTCAGAGTTCTGTGGTTTCCAAGTATTTCATAACTATATTATCTGAAACTTTCTAACACTTTCAGAAAAGGTGACAAAGTTTATATAATGTTATTTCACAGAAAGTCTTTAGAAAGAGCAACCTGTACTATAAGTGAATATCACCCTGGCAAGACACATAACAAGTGCAAATTTGCACATTTGCTGTAGTGTACCACTTTCTGCACAAAAAGTATTCACTGCAAAAAAGTTTAATCCAAATGTTGTTTTTGCTGCTTAAATTCAGTAACTATTGGAATCTAAGTTATTGTATTGAAATTGAAAATAAATTATGTCAGTATACTTTTCTAAAATCATTTAATCTTAAGTGAATACCTCAGAAATTCCTGCCATGTTTAATGTGAAAAATAAACATTGGTCTGGGGAGATAGCTCAGTTGGTAGTGTGCTTTCATTGTAAGCACAAGGCGCTGGCTTCAATACGCAGTACTGCAGAAAATAAATGAACAAATTAATAAACAAATAAATCATGTTTGTACAGTTTATATCCAATTGGAAATTAACTTAAATATAATCTCTAATAACTTTAAGCCATAGTATATTTGCATATGTGATAAATATACATAATGCATGTCCTTCCTTATTACTTCATATGATACATTATCAAAGACATCTATATGGTTGTTTTCAGCTGCCTTTTTCAGTTTGTGAGAATTCACTTTAAAATACCTTGCCTGATAAAGGATGTTAGACACTGCTGATGCCTACATCTGCTTTTCCATCTTCAGCTGGCTAAGTCATTTTAATAAAGAAAATGTACAGATAATCCCTTTGCCCACTGGAGAAGTCACAAGTTCCTGATTGTATGTTAATGTGTCATTAAATTAGACATTATATTTACAGTATGCGATATTCATTATTTTCAAAATGTATTTTTGTCAAATAGTCTAAGAGCTGGGAGGACATGAAGAGGAGAAAAAATTTAAAGCCATCAATACCAGTTATTCTTTATTTAGTCAAATTCACATAGGCTAAGTTAGCCAGCTCTTTTTTTTTCTTCTTCTTCTCTTTTGTTTTTGATAGTGCTGGAGATAGGACCCAGGACTTCAACCTTGCCAGTTGAGCACACTACCCCTGGACTACAACCCCAGCCTATTTTTAATTTTGAAACAGGGTCTCACTAAGTTGCCTAGCTCACCTCAAACTTGTGAAGGCCAGTCCTTATTCTTTGGTATCACTTGCCTGTACTATCTTATTATTGTTACTCTGACAGCTGTATTCACATTTAATTTGATTGATCCATTAAACAATGGTGTATTGCATTGTAGGATGTACTGGACACAAGCAGAAATGGCAGGTAGTGAGTTTGAAAAGCCTACGTCTTGGAAGTCCTGTTTTAATAAGCTATATGCAAGATACAATTAAGGAATACTAGTAGAAAATTTGAATTTTGGACAGTCCCTAATGTTTTACAGAGAGGTTATTAATTGTAACTTAGAAATTATACAAGATTTAATATTGATAGGCTAAGTTTTAAAATAAATAACAAAATATCAAATTAAACTTTTTATAGAAAAATAACCATTTCTAATGTAATGCCTACAATAAAGAAAATGATGATGTTGACTAAAATTATGTTTACTCTTCTATGGTTTTAAATCTATAAAGATATTTTTATTATAAACTAAATTTATCAAAATTATGATAAGTATGTTGGGATGTAGCTTAGGGTTAGAGTGCTTACCTAGCATGTGCAGGCCCTGGTTTCAATTCCTAGTACACCAAATATATACATATAAATGCTTTTTATTTATATCAATTTTAATTTTTGTTTTCTGAATTACTAGGTTATGAATACAGGACACGTTGCCACAAAGCTCTATCCCGAGCTCTATTTGCTTTTATTGAGTCAGGGTCTCAATAACTTGCCCCCACTGACCTTGAATTTGTAATTCTCATGCCTCAATTTTCCTATTTGCTAGGATTACAGGCACACACCACCATACCCATCTTAAATCAATATTTTTAAAAAGCTCAATTTCAGTAAATATTTCCTGACACTAGATAACACTAAGTGTTTTACATTAATCTCTGAGATAGTTCCTGTTTTCATAAGTTAGTATTAAGAAATGCATGGAAGAAAGTCACTCATGATATAATATTAAGGGCACAGATAATTTTCTGTTGCTTCACAGAAGTGCTTCTTGTCAAAAGTCCACTCCGAATCAAGATTGGACATTTTGATAGAACTTTTGAATTTCAGACAGGATAAAAATAGTCATTTTAGAGACACAGATAGCAAAGAGTAATGCTCAAAGACAATTTGTGGTGTGTTTTTAAAGAACAGAGTTTAATCTTACTTAGCCAAAACTTATAATATAAAAAGAATAATAGAAATAAAGCCTAGAAAAGTAGACTGGCAACTGTGGGGTGGTGATTTGAGTGGATGCAGTAGGAAGCAAGGAGACAGAACTCCATGTTCCTTTTTTAAACTCACATTTGAATTCTGAATTAAAGGTGTTGAATTCCTTTGTCAACAAATCCTTCTTTCCTGTTCAGGTTTTGATCCACAGTAATAAGGTCAGGCACTGAAGTGAAAACTCTCACTACAGATTCCTCCTGTTCTGAAGGAGTTGATAAGCACAATGATCATGAAGAATTGACTGGGATCAACTGATCTTCAAATTTTTTTTTAATTCCAGTAAATTGAATAGTTTGCTAAAATAATACTAAAAATGGGAGTTATGACAACAAATTCATTATTAAGCTAGGACAGAGACTTTTAAATAAAAAATCCTAAAGCAAAAACTTAGGCTAAATAACGCCATTCCTCTTAGCAAAAAATAGTGAATAAATCAGTGTATTTTAAATTCTGTATACTTTCAAGTGGATATTTACAGAGGTTGTCCAGCACCAAACTTTCTGGACACATAGGTAGAATTGTTTACTTTGAAGGTCAGGACTCAATGACAAATGCAGGCCAGGAAGCTGAAGTGACTGGACTGCAGAGCTCCCACTGTCTCTGCTGCCAGAACTAAGCATAAGTCCATGTGTAATGAGCAGCAGGTGTGGTCACCACCCTCCATTTCTTTCAGTCACCTCAGTAAGCACCCTTTAGGATTCTACAACTCTGTAGTGTCACACATGCCTTCTCTGTCTGCATCATCCTGTGACCCAACCTTTCCTTTCCTTGTTCTGCCATGTGTTTACTAGACACAGATCTTGCCAAGGACTATGTTATAAAGACCAGATGATAAAGGAATGCATGACAAAACATTTCTTATATAGACTCAGTTTTATTTCCCTCCAGGAATATTTGTATTTAAACTGCACATAAAAACTCAAGCTAAAATTTTTGCAAAGAAATTAAAAATGATTTACCATCACTTATAGGCAAGTTGGACCTCCAGGGTAAGGTATAGCTTACATTTCCCCATCTTCCCTCCTTTACTAATTAAAAGAATGACAGGTGAGATATACCTTTGAAGTTTTAATTTAGGTTTCTATTCCATATCTTTTACCTTTCCCTTAATCCATTTTAGAAGGTGTGTTATTCAACTTTCCTCTGCTGTAACAAAATAACTGAGGTAAATCAACTTAAAGGAGACAAGATTTATTTTGACTTATTGTTTCAGAAACATTGTCATGGTTGACCCCATTTCACCTTGCCCATGGCAAGGCAGAACATGGCAGTGAGCACAGAGCAGAGTAAAACTGCTCACTTCATGGTAACCAAAAAGCAGAGAGGCCAGGTGCCCAATATACCTTCAAAGGGCATGCTCTAAATGTCTCATTTCCTTCAGTTAGGCCCCACCTCTAAAGATTACACCCTCTCCAATAGCCCATGAAGTTGTAAATTTACCAGGGGATTAATTCATTATGAGGTCAGACTCCTAGTGATTTAGTCACCTCCTGAAGACCCCAGTTCTGAACCCTACTACATTCAAGACCAAGTCTTTAAAACAAAAGCTTTGGGGACAACCCAGATCCAACCACAGTAACAGGTAACCAAGTTGTGTGATCTATCACCTGGGTGAAGTTTCCAGGTTTTTGACATGGAAGAAAGCAAACCTTTTATGGTAGTTGCCCTCTATTTCCTCCTCAGCTAGAAATGCAAGAGAAGATTATGGATGCATTGAGTAACAAAACTGCTTTCTGACAAAGGACTGGAAGATGTGCCCTCTCTCTCCATGTATGTGAGAAGAACTCAGGAGGATTTGCTGCCTCCAAGCAAGTGAGGAGACTTAGGAAGATGAACTGTCTCCAAGTATGTGAGAAGATCTCAGTGGGGAGAGCTTCTTAGTTCACCTAGGGAGGCAGGACCTTCAGATCTTGGGTTTCTGGATTTTACCACATTTCTTCATACCCTAATATAAAATGGAATCCACAGAATCTCCAGAAGTGAAGAATTCTCATCATCTGGATAGTGGGCATTTCAACATCTGACTCCTGAACAACAGAGACTCTTCCATGATTTTATCATATGTGAGAGCAAAAATCACCCCCATCCCAATCCTGGCTGTTGAACCCAGGGCCTCACACCTGCCAGTCAAACTTTGTGACATTGAATTACTTCCCTTTTTTATTTTATTTTGAGACAAGTTCTTGCTGAGTTACTGACACTGTCCTCAAACTTGTGATCCTCCTGCCTCAGTCTCCCATATAACTGGTATTACAGGCATGTGACCCCATTCTTGTTCTCTTGCATTTTCTTATGCCATCACATAAGTGAACTTGCCTAGAGAAAGCATGCACATTTCTGCCCACAACTCATGACCCAGGACTTTTCCATTGGCTCAGTCTATCTGCAAGAGGACAGGTAGTTTTTCATTTTCCAAGAATAAAATCATAAAATCTCTGGAGGATATTCAAACAGGAAGCCAAATTCCAAGGAGGTTATTTATTTTGAGGATCATTAAACTGAAACAGAGATGAACAGGACTATTCCTTCACTCTCACTACCTTCATGTTTAGTCACAATCTTGGTAAAAACTCTATGAGAACACCAACTGAAAACTGTGCTTAGGGTCAGGAGTCTTAAGTTTTGACACTAAAGAGAATCAAAATACAAGACAAAAGTTCAAAATGTAATTCAAGATCCTTTCAGTCTAATAATATTAACAGTAAAAAACTAAAAATCATCAATGCACATTGTATTCTTTTTTGCCTCTGACACTGACATAATACCTTCATTGTGGGCTTTTATGCTCATTAAATACCCACAGTTGCCTCTATATCCATAAAACCCTCTTACCATGACATCTGCCACTCATATAATATCCTCATTGTGAAAATAGGCATTCACCTAATACCATCTTGTGGTCACTGACACACACATGGTATCATAAATTGGCCTCTGGCCATGATGTAATATCCTCAATATGACCTCTGACACTTAGAAATGTACTGTGACCTCTAACAATCATAGTGTCCTCAATGTGGCTTTTGACATTCAATATTTCCTCACTCTTGCCTCTGTCCTTCACAAAATATCCTAATTCTGGCCTTTGATTTTCACAAAATATCCTAATTCTGGGCTCTGGCAATCACATAATTCCCTCACTGTAGCCTCTGACACTGATATATTACTTTTATTTTGGGCTATCACCCTCATAATGCCCACACTATTGCCTCTGAAACTCACCAAATACACTCAATGTGACCTGTGACATTCATGTAATACCCTTTGTTTGACCACAGGCACTCACATAATATACTCCAGTGGCCACAGACTCTCATAATAATAACCTCACTGTTACACCTGACCTGCATATAACATCCTCATTTGGCATCTTACACTCAAATAAAAGCCTCATTGTGGACTAAGACACTCACATAATATCTTCAATGGTGCTTCTAATACTCATATGATACAAATACTGTGGTTTCTAATATTCACAAACTATACTCACTGCAGCCTCTGACACTTACATAATATCCTGAATTTATTTCACCCTCATTGTGACCTCTCCCATGCACATGCCATCAATATGGCCTCTGATGCTCATTTTAATTCCTATGTTCTCTGAAACTCACATAATAACTTCACTGTACCTTGTGAGCATCATTTAATATCCTCACATAGGCTTTGACACTGACATAATATCCCCTATGGCCTATGAAACTCACACAGTACCCTTCCACAGCCTCTGACACTGATATAATACCCTCACTGTGTACCCTGACAATGATACAATACTCACACTGTGAGTCCTAACACATAATATTTTAACTTGGCCTCTGAAACTAATATTCTCATTGTGACCTCATAAAATCATATAGTATCCTCACTGTGGCCTCTAACACTGACATAATATACTCAATGTTGTCACCGCCTGTGGCAACAATTGTGCAGGTATTTATCGGCAGGGCCTGGAAATAAACTAATTTTCCAATATTCACTAATTTAGAGAGGATGAGAGTCTTTGAGAGAAAGATAGACTTTGCTTAGAGGAAGAGAAACTTTGCTTATCAGGAAGAGAGACTTTGCTTAGAGGAAGAGAAACTTTGCTTAGAGGAAGAGATTTGCTTAGAGAAAGAGAAAATTTGCTTATCAGGAAGAGAAAATTTGCTTAGAGAGAAAGTTTTAGAGAAAGAGAGGCTTCTACGCTTATCAGAGATCTATTTCTTCTTAGTTCTGCTGCTTCTTCTTAAAAGTGCGTCCTGCATCCTGTGAACTAAAGGTGTATGCTAGGAGTATGTGCTAAAGGAGCACTGCTTCTCTCTGCGAGCTGCTTCTATCTGCTTGCTGCCTTTTCTTCTTCCTTTCTGCTAGTGGCTTCTACTCCGCTTCTTTCTGCTAGCTGTTGCTCTTACTGTCGTGCCCCCCCCCCGCCAACTGCCCACTTATATTCCCACCAGGAGGTGGAGGGTGGGGCCACGCCAGTTGCAATCAGGTGAGGAGCCAGCTGCCCTATCACGGCAAGGGTTAAAATGAGCAGGTCCGAGTAGGCGTGCTTGGGAACACCTGTGCATGTGTTGTGCATGTGGACTTAACTGAATACGGCCAGTGATAAATCACCTGAGTGTGCTTATGTCAATTAACCTCCTCACTGCCAATGTGATCAGGCACTGTTCTGGCTGGCACAGCCCTCAACACAATGTGACCATGGAAGCTCATAATAACCTCACTGTTTTATTCAGATATTTTAGTGCTGTGACTAAAAGGATATAACCAGCACAATTGTAAAGATAAAAAGGTTTATTTTGGGGGCTCACAGTTTCAGAGGTCTCTGTCCATAGGTCAGCTCCATTCCTCAGGGCTCAAGGAAAGGCAGAACACCATGGCAGTAGAGAGTGGCAGAGGGAAGTAGCTCACAAGATGAATAGGAAGCACAGAGAGGGTTCTCCACTTGCCAGAAACAAATACATACCCCAAAGCCAAGCCCCAATATCCACCTCCTCTAGTCACACCTTCCAACTCAGTTTCCTCTCAGTTAATACCTATCAGGGAATTAAATCACTAATTGGTTTAAGACTCTTACAACCCCATTATTTCTTCCCAGAATGCTCTTGTATTGTCTCACATGTGAGCTTTTAGAGGACACCTCATATCCAAACCATAACATTCCACCCCTGGCTCCAAAAACTTCACAATGCAAAATACATTTTGTCCTTTTCCAAGAGTCCCCATAGTATTAACATTTGTGAGATTGCTCAAAGTTCAAGTCCAAATTCTTCCCTAAGATTCAAGGCTATCTTGTATTTTGAGTTCCTGAAAAATTGAAGGCAATCTACAAGTGTCCAATATATAATGGTACAGAGTAAATAATTCCATTTACAAAATTATGGACATAGAAATTAGGGATAGGACTAAAACAAGACTGAAATCCAGTTGGGCAAACAAGTCCTGAAGCTCCATGTCTGGCATCTGGGGCACAAGGCATCATGATGCTTTCTTCAAATGACTTGTGTAGTTTCCCCCTCCCATGGCCTTTTAGGTACAGCCCAAGTAGACTTGTGCCTTGAGTCTGCTGCATTCCTTCAGATTTCCTGGAATGATGTCCCATGTTGCAGGCATTTCTTAATCTTGGGGGTCTCCACTGTAACTTTGGTTTCCTCTTCACATCTCTACACTTTGATTTCTCAGGAGGTGCCTTCAGGGACTCTGATGCTGCTGCACTTTTGAAGGTCTCCCAGGTTTTCCTTTGAAATCTTGGTAAAAATCCTCCATGAACCCCTAATTCCACATCATTCATTTCTGCAGAACCAGCACTTCATGGTTGATGCCAAGGTTTGCCACCATCTTGAGTAATAGCCAAGTGTCCAGGTACCCTTAGTGCAGCAGCCTCTAAGTGTCTTGGTGCCTGAGCACATTGAAAAAACTTCCTAACACCCCTTGTGCAAGTAGGGTGTCCTACTGGTCTCTTTAGAGAATTTTCATCTTTACTCCCTTGAGACAGATGGATGTGGTCTTCCCAACTCCTGAGATGTCCTCAAGCCATCTTTCTATCATCTCTAGGCAATGTCTTTAGCATTTCTTTAGGGGAAGTAATGTATTTAACAACTGCAACTTCCTTAGCCCTAGTTTTACTCCAGCCTTGCAAAGTCCCAATTTTTTAAATCTTTCTGCTCTGCTTTCTGCTCCCTAATATCACAATATACTTGGCTAAAAATTGCCAGCAATATCCATGCCATAATTTAGGAATGATTTGGACTGCAGTGTCTGCACAATTCATAGTTTTACAAGTTATAGAAAATATTGGGGCCATAGAAACTAGAAAGATCATAAAAATACACACATAATAGATGTTACAAAGATAATAGAGGTTACAAGATGACACAGGCACAGGGAAAACATATGATATGATCTTCACATAGGTTACTCATGCCATGGAGCTTACAAAGGTCAGGTCCTTTAGGCTGTTCAGGACATAAGGGTTACACAGTTTATTCTGTTTACACAGTTCATAGAGGTCATTAAGGTATTCATGACATAGAGGCTATGAGGGTTTTCAAGGTTCTACAGATCAAAGAGACTATTTAGACAATTTGAGCCTTGAAAGCACTAGATGCTGTGTGGGTCATACAGGTTGAGATTTTCAAAGAGGTTACAGAGTTCATAGAGATCCCTCAGGTCATAGATATTATGCAGTCAATAGAGGTCACTCAGGTCATGTGGGTATTCAAATTGTAGAGAATATACGGGGTATATTGTTGTCTCTTAGGTAATAAAGGTAAATAAGAGCATACAGAATACACACTGAAATAGGAGCTACTAAGTTCAATTAGACTATTAAAGTCACAGATGATACTCTAGTCTTAAAGGCTCCTGAGGTTGTAAAATATATGCAGATATAAAAGGTATTGGTAATAGAGTACACTCAAGACATAAAATCTCCATAGAACTTAGAAGATCCTCAGATCAAGAGGGTGTCCAGGTCACAGAGATCATTCAAACAAAAGAGGATATGCAAGTCATAGAAACTATGCAAGGAATAGAGGTTATGTTGGTCAGGAAGTTATGTAACTCATAGCCGCTACTAAGGTTGCTCAGGTCATACAAACTACTCAGCTCATATTGTGGTCTTTGAAGTCATCAAGGTTACTCAGGCTGTAATTACTGCACAGGTCATATAGGATAATCAGGCCAAAGAAGTTAAAGAGATTACAGAGTCTATACAGGTCACAAAAGCTATGCATATCACAGATGTTATACCAGTAATAGATACTACTCAGTACGGAGATAAAACATATTCATAAAGTATCCTCATGCCACAGAAGGAGACATGTCAAAAAAAAAAAAAAGAAACCAATTATGGGTCATCCCCTGACCCAGGGCCAAAGGAGAGGGAAACATTTTCACCTGCAGATGCATATGTCTACTTCACAAATGTTTCAGATTAAAACAGAAGCTCTGTCCACAAATCCTTTTATGCCACTACAGGGAATGAATGGATAGATATGATTACTACTGAGGATGCTCAAGTAAGTCTCCCTGGGGAAGTTTATAATGAAAGGGGAAATGAAGGATTTGTTTACACTATCATCACAGCATGTTTACTATTACTGAAACTAGATCAAAGTTAACCCTTTTTTTTAAATGAGCAGTCAATCACAGGGTTATTGGAAATGAGTGCTTATGTTGCAAATTTACCCCTCTCATTATGGCCTCATATATGGCCCTTACAAAGGGCCACCCTGGGACATAGGAGGCAATAATGAACAGGTGTCTAAATGTTCTTTATGATTACAATGCTCTGCCCCTTGCAACCCACAGCAAGTTATTACTCATATTCAACCATACATACTCAATTGCAAATGTCTGTCAAATTGCCTTTTCTGTAGGGACCTCTGTGTTTCTGATTGCTTTGACATTAAAATGGAAGGTCACCACTCCTGTCTTGGTAGAAAAAATTGCCATTGTCTAAGGAAAAGATGGAAGTCCTGGAGGCCCTCATTCAAGAACCGTTATAATTGGGATATATTGAACCCTCTACCAGTCCATGGAATACACCCATTTTTGTCATAAAGAAGGAATCAGGGAATGGAGATTATTTCAAAATTTAAGAGAAATTAATAAATGTATAAAACCTATGGGTCCACTTCAATGTGAATTTCCTAACCCTAATCTAATCCCTCAGGATTTTTCCTTACATGTAATAGACATAAGGATTTTTTTTTACTATACCTGTCTTTCCTGATGATTGAGGTAAATTTGCTTTCACAGTTCCTGTATTCAATTATCATAAGCCTGTTGATAGATATCAATGGACATTTCTTCCTCAAGGTATGTTAAATAGCCCAACATTATGTCAACATTTTGTGAATAAGGCTCTTCAGCCTTTCTGAAAATTATTCCCACATATTCTTTTTATCATTATATGGATGATATTTTCATTACTGGGTCAACACCTAACAGAAGGTACTTTAAATAAATTGCAACACATTGTATTACAATCTGGTCTCCATATGACCACAGAAAAATATCCAATGACAACTCCCTATTAACTATTTATGACAAAAAATACTCCAATGTTACTCATATTCCAAAACTGACTTTCCTTCCACATATTTTTAGTTCATTTTTATCAATTTTTAGGGCATTTAAATTGGGCACAACCATATATTCCCTTAACTACTGATATTCTGTCATCCTTTATTCAGATGTTAAAAAAGCAACATAATCCCACCAGGTTTTTCCAGTTAACTGCTGCACAGCCTACAGCTCTTTGGTGTGTTAATGAGAAATTATCTACAGTTCTTATAGACAGACTCCCAACACTCAATGTTCCCTTATCTCTAATAATCTTTACTGGAAAACCTTTTGCCTTCACTGCAGTTGTTGCCATTTATAATCAAGGCTTGAGTATAATAGAGTGATTATACTCTCGGTTTTAAGAAAGAAATATTCTCTCTTATACTGATATGAATGCTCAATTGATCTCAGATAGTCACAATTGCATTTTATCACTTACATCTATCTCTTACATTTGATCTTACAGGAACAGATGTTCTTGTACTTTATCTGATGGAAAGACTTTGCATTTACAATATTTACAATTTCCTTTTTCAAGCTATTTTAACAGGCTTTTTAGCTCCTATTTCTTTCCATGCACTTCTGGATGAACACCTTTCCTTATTGTGTTAAGTCTCTCATACTTCTGGTATAATATTCTCTATTCTGATTTATAGGGAAACAACTTTCACTTTTTATCATTGATTATGCCATTAGCTGTGGCTTTCTTTTTTAACATACTAAGTTTCCTTCTGTTCCTAGTGTACTGGATATTTTTATTGTGAATGATTATTGAGCTTTTTCAAATGCTTTTGTCCATCAGTTGTAATGGACATGTTTTTTAATTGTTGATGTGTATTACTTTGGATTGATTTTCATGTTAAACCACTCCCACATTCTAGAGAAAAATCTCATTTGGTTGTGATATTTATAGGTTGAATATCCCTTATCAAATTGCTCAGAATGGAAGATTTTCTGATTTCAGTGCTATTTGAATTTTGCAATATTTGTGTATGCTTCACTAGTTGACCAACCCTACTCCAAAAATATTTGAAATGTTTTGAAATCCAAAAGATTTGTAGCATCATTTGCTCAAAAATATTTAGATTTCACATCATTTCAGATTTATTGATTGGGAATTTAATGTGATTGGGCCTGACTTCTTTGGACTACTGATAAATTCTATCTGCTATGATTTTGTTGAGGATTTTTGCCTTTCTTTACAAGGGTTATGAACTGTAGTTTTCTTTTCTTGTAGAGCCAGTCTAGGTATGTTATCAGGGTATTTCTGGCATTGTAGAATGAATTAGGAAATATTTCCTCCAATTCTTTTGGAATATTTTGAGGGTTGATGTTAATTCTTCTTTAAATGTTTGTTAGAATAGCAGTGGAGTGATCTGGTCCTAGGCATTTCTTTGTTGGGGCATTCTGTTAATGGTATAATCCCCTTTCTTGTAATAGTTCTTTTCACATTTTTATTTCTCTTGAATAACTTTTGGCATCTATGTTTCTAGGAATTTATCCCTTTTGTCTTTGTTAAGCAGTTTGTTGGCATACAGTTACACATGCTATGCTCTCCTAATTATTTTGTTTCTGTACATTCAGTAGTAAGGTTTCTCTTTCACTTCTCATTTTAGTAGTTCGAATCTCTTCTTGCCATCAATCCAACAAAGTATGTTCTGGAGAATATTTTACATGTACTTCAGAATATATTGTGTTTACTTCTCATTCTGTGAAGAATGTTGTTGGGTAGAGTTTTGTACATGTCTCTTGTGTCTAATTGGTTAATAGTGTTCAGTTCATCTAAGTATTTGTTGATTTTCTGCAAGGCTATCCTACCCTTTATTGTAAGTGGACTATTGAAATCTCCAAATGTTACATAATTGTTTCTCCTGTCAGTCTGTCAGTGCTTATTCTGGGCCTCTTATATTGGGTGCATATATGATCATAGTGGATCTCTATCTTCTTAATACAGTGAACATAATCACTATATAATTTCCTTCATCTCCTGTAATTTTTATTAGTCTATTTTTTTACACACAAAAGTAAGCTCACCCTGTTCCACTTTTGGTTACTATTTGGTTAGATTGTGTTTTTCTGTTCTTTTACTTTCAACCTCTTTGTGTGTGTATGTGTGTATATGTGTTTATGTGTATCTAAACTGAGTCTCTTATGGATAGTATATTGATGCACTATTTTTAAATCATTCTTCAAATCTTTGAATTTTAACTTTAGACTTGTAAGCAGTTAAAATTAAGATAATTACCATAAGGAAGACATAATTCTGCCAATTAGCTATTTGTTTTGTCTCAGATGGCTTTTGTGCTTTGGGTCCTCTAATATTTCCTTGTTTCTCAGTTTTTTTTACATGTACCATATTGATTCTCTGCTTTTTTTGTTTTTTAGTTATTTTTATTTTGTGTAGTCTTAAAATTTTAAATTATTATTTCTAATGCCTTGGGTTCTGTTTTTTAAATTTCTAACATAGATTCTTTAATTGATTATATTTTTCACTAACAAGTTCATCCATATAATAATGGTAAGAAGCAATAGAAACTCATGAGTGGGCTACAGAGAAAACTGTGTTTGTAATGAATATCAGCAAATATATATAGCAAACTTGAAATCTCCAAAGTTTTTAGTGCATTGCTGTAGACTTAAGGAACATTACAGTATATTTCCCTACTTCAGTACATTTCAGTATTTTTCACAACAGAAATTTCTTTTCTGACATTAAGTTTAGATTCTGGGTTTAGTTAGATAGTAGTTTCCCTCAGTTATCATGATTCTTAGCTCAAGTCAAAAGTTTCCATCACTCATCTATAAAAAACATTGAACTCACCAATTTTCTTTTTCTTTTTTTTTTTTTTTGCAGTGCTGGGGATTGAATCCATGGCCTCATGCTTGCAAGGCAAGCACCATACCAACTGAGCTATACCCCAGCCCACCAATTTTCTATTAGACTAAGATAGAAAGACTATCACTACGCTAGTAAGTATAAAGCTGCTTGAATTATTTACCTTTTTAATTTTTTTATTTTTTTTTAAATCATGGTCTCACTTAGTTGCTTTGTGCCTTGCTTTGCTGAGACTGGCTTTAAACTCAACATCCTCCTGCCTCAGTCTCCCCAACTGCTGGGATTACAGGCATGAACCACCATACCTGGGTGAATTTTTGATCTTTAGTGTTGAGGAAGACTTTTCTTTGGCAGCTTCTAAGAGAAGTGGAAAAATTAACTTATTGGAAAAAACTTTCAATTATGTTACTAATTCAGACACTATATATAGGGGCTAGGTTACAGATACACATTTGTGAGAGGAAGGCAGAGAGATAAAAAGGAGGGACTGGGATAGAAATAATAACGGCTGCTTCCACCTTAACCCTGCTGTAGTTGAGATGCCTGGTTAGCTCATAAAGATAAGCATGGATATGTGCCTTGTGACTAGATGATAACATAGCACATTGTAGGAACTAAGGAAAGTTTGGCATCCATCAATGGTCTTGCATATTTAGAAAAGGATGGCTACATTGTGTTCATGTTGGAACATGGAATTCTAGTGACTACAGACTTGGAACTCTCTGAGTCTTTCATTGAACAGTGCTCATTAAAATAGCCACAAAATCTTCAGTCATTTTCCCCAGCTGTACTGCCACTAATTCCATTTGTATAGCTTTCATAATATATTCTTTCCTGTTTGTGTATGCAGCTGAAGTTGTCAGATAATGAATGGATGATATGTCAAGTGTAGACATCATAGTTCACTGGATGATTTTTTTACACAGTTTTTGTACAAACACTGAAAATCAGCAAAAGATTACTTTGGACCCACTCCAGTCATCTTGCTCTTCTAAGACTCCTAGCCAATAACTCCTGGATTACTTTTCCATTATCTGGAAGCTCCATATTTCCTTTAATTTATACTCTATGATCACCCACCACCCGCGGTGACAATCATAATGCATACGCTCTTCTTGATCACAGGAACAAAAAGCGCTTTATTCCACAAGTCTCAGACTTATATTGAGAACATCAGCCTATCAGAGAGTAGACTACCAGGAAAGTCAGCCAATCAAGGAACAGTCTCCAGGCAGATACCAGGATTGCCTCATGTACAACAGCCAACCAGTTACTTCCTAAAACTTGTGTATGAGTGCAGCTATGTCTGGCAAGCTGCCAGGCGCCATCTTAGAGATCAGGCCACGGTGCGGCTCTGGGGCCCTCAGAGCCCGCCCCTGACATCTCCCCCTTATTCTTTAAATAAAGAAAAGATTACTTGGGACCATGCCTGTCTTAGGTTGTCCGTGGCAAATTACATCCTTACCCGTCATTGGAATTCTGACCTCCAGGCATCAGAACCCTGTCTTAGATTGGTATGCATTTCCACGGATCTTACCCGTCTTTGACTACTGGCCCAGCATGCTTAGCCATACTTGAAGGGATGTGCCTGTCTCAATGGCTGTCAAAGTCTGTACTATAGCCCGTCGATGACTTCGGGCATCTTGGCGAGCTCTGATTTGGCTGTGTATAACATAGGCTATCCCTAAGCAGATAATAATCAGAACAGCTACTGTTCCAAGCCCACTGTTTTGTCAATCCCAGGACTTTAGATAACAAGGAGAACATCTCGGATACCGATGCAACTTGAACCCTGGTGGCATTGACTCTGAGCATTTCAGCTCGTAGCTGACTGGTTAAATTATCAAACATAGATGACCAATTGCCAGTAAGGTAGACAGATTTTTAGATAACATAGCCGCAGAGCTAAGGTTATTATAAGCAATAGGGGTGACACACACTGCTCTTAAAGGATAAACACATCCCAGTCCCAAAAGTTCTTGCAAGATATCCACTTGTTCTTGTAGTAAGTCCACTCTTTGATTTACAAGGAGTATGCCTGCTGTTAGATGTTGGTTTAGGGTCTCTTTAGTCTGTAAGGCTGCAGTTGTATTTTCGGCCAAGTGGTTGTTATTGCTGTCTGTATGGTTGTGTCAATGCTGCCTGCTGCTGTTGCGGCTGCCGCTGCAGAGACTGCTATCGTGGCGACCACGGCCGCTGTGATGCCAAAATCTCTCCTGTTTCTTAATAGTAACACTGGCAATTCTGCATCTGTAACAGAGACTGGGACTGGTAGGAAGGTAGGAACACACATTAAAACTGCCAGCAGGAACCTAGAAGCATTCCAACATTGAGAGAGATAGATAAATCTGAAGTTGAGAGAAGCAGTTGTTTCATTAGTTAGCAGAAACATAAAAAGAGGGAAACACACAAACTGGGGTAGGTGGAAAGGTACATAATTGAACTGTTCCTCCTAATAGACTAAAAAGAGGTTGAAGTTAGTTCAAGGGGGGAAAGGTTACTTGTTGGTAGCATTGGCACTGGTAGAGTTAGTCGCTCAGGAACCCAGATAGGTGATGTTTTATCCTGTGGAAACACACAAACTGAGCCGCAGCTCCAGTAAAGCACCGGGTCCAGGCCGTTCCATTGTCCTGTAAGAACATCCTTCCATTTTACCATCACTCTATCATGTTGTTTATGACTGCCATGTCTCTCAGCGGCAGAGTGACCCTCATCATCCAGAGTTAAAAAATTTAAAATAAAGAGGCAAAGAGAAAGTTTATCTTTAGGGGACCTGAAGGTCTCCCCTATTCCCCCTTTTTGTTTATAAAGAGTATTTTTGAGGGTGAGATGTGCATGTTCAACAATACATTGTCCTTGTGGGTTATAAGGTATACCTGTGGTTAGAGTTATTTCAAATTTAGTGAGAAATTGGTTCTTACCAAATTTAGTTTTTAAAGAAAAATTTAGACTCTATAACGTAGTACAATACTCTAACAGTTGCTTAACCATAATTGTATAAACCCCTATTTTTAAGACTAATTGTTCTAAAGAATAAAACTTAATAGACACAAAGTTAAGAGTAAATTAGTGTTTCTAAGAAATCCTTGTTATTTTACCATGTCATTTTACCATATAGATTAAACTTTGGTTTATATTAGAACATTAGTATTTCACCTTAGGAAAAACCTTAAATAGCTTTAAATGTTTCACATACATACAACCAACTTAGTTACATGTAAACTTGTTGAAACTTGCCCTTTACTTACATAGACTTTCCTAGCACTTACTTAGACCCTCATTTATTTCATCCCACAAGCACTTTCTTACCCAGAAACATTTCCTTTTCCCTTTTACTAAATATATTTCCATACCCAGAACCTTTATTTTCTCTTTCCTGTTGACCCCTATTTGTTCACATTCTGAAACAACTCTTATGAAATTTCTAAATTAAAAAAAAATTACTCTATTTTAATAAGATTAAATATTTTGTTGTTTATAGTACTCTAATTGAAACACAGTTGAAACTTTTAGAACCCTTTGTATATAGAATTATACTTATTAGGACATAACTCTTAGTAACCTTGTTTTTAGTTTAGTGATGACACAAAACAATTTTTTCTATAAATACATTTCAGTAATCCCATGCATGTCAACTCTAATTCACTTATTTTGTAAAAACCAAGATATCAGACAAGTGTCCTGAACAGTATTTGCCATCTTTTTCTTGTTGAAGGAAAGTCCTAGAAAAATTGATGTTAAACATTTTATTAACATCAACATTTTACTAATTTGACCACCTAAAGTCTTGTGAGTTATTTTCAAGACATTTTACTTCTATTAGTTTACCCAAATTAAATTGAACCTTTTTTAAATCTCATGAATTAAAAGTATTTGGATCCATTTTTAAATTTTAATTTTAGGAGCACTCAGTTTTGATACAGACAAAACATGACATCAGACAGCATGACATACACATAACACAAAATCAAAAGCCTTGAAACTTTATAGGTGAATCTCCATTGCAATGTAACAGATGTTCAAAAACTCTAGTTGAATAAAAAAAAACAGAACTGATCAAAAAAGTCATGAGCTCATAAAATATGTAGAATTCAAAAAAAACAAGAGTCCTGGAAAAATGAAGTGGCCGTTAAGTACTTTAGTAAAGCACCATAAAATTTACTTTTGCTGGAGTTCAGGTAAGACTTTTGCTCTCTTTTTTTTTTTTTTGAGTCTTCAGGCTTTCTCTATTTACATTTCAATGTAAGCCTTGACTGAGATTTGGATCTGAAAGGAAAGGGGCTAAAATGTTCCAGCAGAAACTTGATGCCTAGGGCATTTTAACCCTTAATCCTGGTTAGTAATCAATTCAGGTTTGGACGCAGAAAATTGTGAAACAATTATCTCCCAATACTTGTGGGTCCTGGGACTACTATATCATACTCCTTACTTGGAAATTCCACTGATGGTTGGGCTGGTTCTATGAGCTGAGAGCACAGGGTCACCATGTGTGGTGTGCGTTTGCCCCATCTTTTCTTTAGTAGATCCTGTAATAGCAAGATTTTTTGTTCTACATAGTAAATCCTCCTCTTCATCTGAACTATCCTCACACCCAGTTTTATTTTCCTTGTCTGTCTCTGATCTTATTGATGCCCTTTCTGATGCTTAAGACCTTTACTCTTTTATTTCCTCCAAAACCTCTTCCCCTTGTTTTATGGCCTCTCTGCATTTGGTATTAGGAGTATCTAAACACCCTCTAACTAACATCCATATGGCCATGGTTCCCAGGGGTAATGGTTTTACTCTCTCTGTCACTCTCAAATCCTCCCCTAGAAGCTCCCATTGAGGGATATTCAGTAATCCCTCATCCTAGAACCATGGCACAATATCTTCCACTGTGCATAAAAAGTTTTGGGCTGTTTTAGTTTCAAGAGGAATTCCATTGGCCCGGAGCAAATCCTTTAAGGAACCTTCCATGCGCATTCATGATATTTCAGTGCCCCTATTTCTCTATTAAACTAACAGAATGCAAAGCACTTTAACTAGCAAAAGAAAAGCAAAAGCACTTACACTCAATCTCCGTCGCTTAACCTGCGAACTTTAACTCGTCACTTATCCCGCAAATTTTAACCTGGCCAGACTGTACTTTACTTTCCCTGTATTTACCTGATCAGTTCCTTCTTTGTAACTCAAGTTCCCGGGTTTCAGCACCACTTATGATTGCCCACCACCCACGGGGACAATCACAATGCATACACTCTTCTTGATCACAGGAACAAAAAGCGCTTTATTCCACAAGTCTCAGACTTATATTGAGAACATCAGCCTATCAGAGAGTAGACTACCAGGAAAGTCAGCCTATCAAGGAACAGTCTCCAGGCATATACCAGGATTGCCTCATGTACAACAGCCAACCAGAGTTACTTCCTAAAACTTGTATATGAGTGCAGCTATGTCTGGCAAGCTGCCAGGCACCATCTTAGAGATCAGGCTACGGTGCGGCTCTGAGGCCCTCAGAGCCTGCCCCTGACAATACTCTATTGACACCAAATCTACATTACTATCACATATGGTGATGATTTATAGGCTGTGCTCTGGGTGAAGGGAAATCCAACCATACTGATTTTTGTGTTCTTACTGTTTCTTCTCTCACCTGTTCTTTAACCTTTATCTTTTCTCTGCTTGTTCTTTTCTTCTTCTTCTCTTTGCTACTCTCCTTCCTCAGGTCTTCATTTAATTATTTATTCCAGAAAGAATTCCCTGACCCATGCCCTACTCTATCATAGACTGGGTTACATGCCATGCCATTTTACTACATTCGTCCCATTAGCATTCTCATGCTTAAGCCTGTAGTAACACTATTCACATTTTATTTCTCTCACTTAAATAGTAAACCCCATGAAGGAAAGTATTATTTTTTACTCACCTGTCCCTAGTACCTGATACATGTCAGAAAAATAGTAGCATGTGCTTGTTGAATGAAGGCACAACTACATGAAGAAATCTGGGTCCAAAGTAAAATTTGTCAGTTACATTAAATTATCTTGCCTCTCTATCTGATGGAACCAAATAAAAAAAGCAGCAGTGAAAAATTCATTAGAATTATAAGACAAACTTCATTAGATTTAGAAGATAAACTTCTTGCTAACAGGTCAAAATGTGCAACTTTAGAAAATTAATAACTAACCCATATCAAGATATTCTCAGCACACACCACTGGGGGAGAAGGACTGGGGAAAAAGTCACTATGGGAGAAGACTATGTAGGGCCAGCTTTATAAGGACCAATAATCTGCTCTCATAAATATGATGATAGAGCAAATGTGTTTAAGACTTACATATGTCAGGTAGTGTTCTGTGAAAAGATGCAGGTTGTAAGCTTAAACTCTTTTGAAGTACATATAGGTTAAGATCACGGCATCTATATTCAATGCAGGTTTTGAAATCTAGCAAATTCAGTGTCCTTGAACCATTAGGCAACCACTTTGGGCCTCCATTTCTTAATCTACAGAATGATATATGATAGTAGTTTCCTCCTCAGGTTATTCAGAGGACGGAAAAAGTAAGCTCTGACAAAAGTTTGGAACAACATTTATACATGAAAAGTAGCTTATAAATAGTTGCTGTCACTTACTGAAATTATGTCATCTAGTGAAATAAAAGACAGTCTTAGGGACCTGACTCATCTGGGAGAGGGTAATAAATATGGTGTGTTCTCCAGTGTCAACCCTGTGGGCAGGGTCCTACCATCCCAGGTAATGTTAAGAAAGAATGTGTGCATGTGATGGAAATGTGTCTGTGTATATTTAAGCATAAAAGGGCATTTTCTAAATCTGATTGAGTTAAACTATTTTATGATAAACCAGACTAAACAAATCTGTTCCCTTCTTGAGAAGAGGTACCTGTAACAGTTTATTTTTCAAATGTTTGTTTCTTCACAAACTGAATGATTTCATACTTTACCTACAAGAATACATTATAAAATGTGTGGCTAGCAGTTCTCTGTGACACTTTCTGGCACTTCAGTGTACTGAACCTGTCAGTCTGGGTCTCCATTTTTCTATTATTTTCTCCTGCCTCTCCTCCCCTACATGCACACAGTCTTCCTGTGTCAGACACAGATGGAGACATTTTTTAACTCACCAATGAAAGCCAGACCTAGGTCAACCTGAAAGTGAGATTGGTAGACAACAAACCTCTGTCACCAAACCTGGAAGTTCACATTCTTCTTTATCAAAAAAGTAGCCTAAAGGAAGAACAATGGTTCGGGGTTTTTTCTTCATCATTTCTCCCTTCTCAGTACAGAGCAGTTGATAGAATTTAAGATTCAAATGATGAAGGGATCATTTTTAAACCCATTCCACTCTCTCAAACTCAACCTCAATAATTAAGTGTACTTTTTTATATATCTGTATTTAAAGTGTTTTTTGATTTTCCATATTTAAAGGTGGATAACAAGATACATTTCCAAACTTGTTTTCATATGGAAAAAGTAAAGTTTGGGTTATTCCAAGTAAATGGAAGTAAACCAACATACTACCTCTAAACACCTCTCATCACAAAGCATTTATTCCACAAAAAATAATCTCACAGTAAAAATGATACCTGTATGAAAGTAAATAAAGATTTTCAATCACAGAAAAGACATGTAAAGAGACCAATGTTCAGGTTGAATAGTTATAAAAAACTTTACCCATAGTACTTTAACACTGATCAAGCAAACTTTAAAAGAAGGTGGGGAAATTGCTGCCCTTTGGAGCCTATTTTTACTAAAGTACTTATATTAAGAACACACACAGCATGAAGCAGTTCTCTGAGAGTTACTCTCCATTTCTACAGTTGTCTCTGCATAGAGCATTTTGATCTACCAAAAATTTTATTATCCCAATCCTAGTAAGAGAATCTAGGGAGTAGTTAAAGTATTTTGAGGAAGAAAGATACCAAGAATAAGATTTCTGTTCATTTGAATATTTCCAATCAGCATTTAATTTTAAAAATATATTAAATTTTTAGTTGAAATTCTTGCCCATTGATTTAGTTTAGTTTCTCTATAAGAATCTTGCATTTTGTATGTGTTCTTTTATCCTACAGTATTTTTTAAAAATTTAGTTGTCAATGGATCTCTATTTTATTTATTTATATGTGGTGCTGAATCCAGTGCCTCACACATGCTAAGGAAGTGCTCTACTTCCTACTAAGTTATACACTGAGTTATAGGCCCAACCCTTATCCTACAATTTTCTTTTCTTAACAGTTTCAGACCAGTAGTTAATTACAGTTATGCCTTGGGGAAATGAAATTGGAATGCCCATCAGTGTTGTACCTTCAATGAGTTCAGTGACCCCAGATGACTCTCAGCTTCTTTTGAAAACCTTTCCTGATCAAGAAACAGGTGGAGGGAAGCATTCTCAAAGACCTCTTTTAGCTTCCAGCTCATACATTTCACTTTCAGTAATTGTCACTGCCCTGAACCAGCTCCCTTCATTTTAGTAAAGACTTAACCTATGAGGGAGTACCAGTAGTGTCTGTTTGTGGCTTTTGGAGCCAGTCCCATTACTTTGCAGTTACAGCATACTGGAGTTGTTGAATTTTTTCCCTAAAAACCTGTGTCTCTCCACAAGAGAGAGATGCTTGATTCCAATTGAAAGTCTAAATTTGTAGCTAAACCTAATATTAGTTTCTGAAAATTCAAGTAATATGTTTTCATAAGGTTCACTTTTTAGTCTTTTCATAATCCCTGCAATTTAATGCCTGGTTTGGATCAGGTATTTAGTCACATTTCAAGTTGGTTTCTGTTATTTTTAGTTAAAGATTACAGTTGACCTAATCTTCAATGGGCACTTTCTAGTTCATTTATCTATGTTGGAACATTCCTGCTGCATGTATAGATTTGGTGCCACTGTAATGATGCCTCATGATTTTTTTTTTGTTTCATAACAAAATGTTTTATTACTGTTCTAAACTATACTACACAAAAGAATCTCTTGATTGTATATACAGGTAGTTCCACAGTGATGTGAATCCTGAAGAATTTTTGCCAGGTTTTCTTCCAATGTTACTACAAATTTAGTAAAATATAAAGCAGTTTATCATGTCTCAGTTTCACAAGCAATGCCTTCATTACCTGGTTTGATGTTTGTATTATAGTACATTTTTTTTGCTTCATCTTTTTTTATTATTGTAAACAAATGGGATACATGTTGTTTCTCTGTTTGTACATGGCGTAAAGGCATACCATTTGTGTAATCATAAATTTACATAGGGTAATGCTGTTTGATTCATTTTGTTATTTTTCCCTTCCCCCCCACCAATCCCACCCCTCTTTTCCCTCTATACAGTCCTTCCTTCCTCCATTCTTGACCCCCTCCCTAAACCTAACTCTAACCCTAACACTAACCCCTCCCACCCCCCAATATGTGTCATCATTCACTTATTAGCGATATCATTCTTCCTTTGGTTTTTTGAGATTGGCTTATCTCACTTAGCATGATATTCTCCAATTTCATCCATTTGCCTGCAAATGCCATAATTTTATCATTCTTTATGGCTGAGTAACATTCCATTATATATACACCACAGTTTCTTTATCCATTCATCAATTGAAAGACATCTTGGTTGATTCCACAATCTGGCTATTGTGAACTGAGCAGCTATGAACATTGATGTAGCTGTATCTCTGTAGTATGCTGATTTTAAGTCCTTTGGGTATAGGCCAAAGAGTGGGATAACTGGGTCAAATGATGTTCAATTCCAAGTTTTCTAAGGAATTTCCACACTGCTTTCCAGAGTGGCTGCACTAATTTGCAGCCCCAGCAGCAATGTATGAGTGTACCTTTCTCACCACATCCCCACCAACAACTGTTGTTGCTTGTATTCTTGATAATCGCCATTCTAATTGGGGTGAGATGGAATCTTAGGGTGGTTTTGATTTGCATTTCTCTTATTACTAGAGACATTGAACATTTTTCCATGTTTGTTGATTGCTTGTAGATCTTCTTCTGTGAAGTGTCTATTCATTTCCTTAGCCCATTTGTCAATTGGATTATTTTCATTCTTGATGTAGAGCTTTTTGAATTCTTTATAGATTCTGGAGATTAGTGATCTATCTGAAGTATGATTGGAAAGATTTTCTCCCACTCTGTAGGCTCTTTCTTCACATTGCTGATAGTTTCCTTTGCTGAGAGAAAGCTTTTTAGTTTGAATCTATCCCAATTATTGATTCTTGCTTTTGTTTCTTATGCTATGGGTGTCCTGTTGAGGAATTCTGGTTCTAAGCTGACATGTTGAAGCTCTGGACCTACTTTTTCTTCTAAAAGATATAAGGTCTCTGGTCTGATTCTGAGGTCCTTAATCCATTTTGAGTTTAGTTTCGTGCATGGTGAGAGATATGGGTTTAGTTTCATTCTGTTGCATATGGATTTCCAATTCCATATGTTGAAGAGGCTATCTTTTCTCCATTGCATATTTTTGGCACTTTTGTCTAGTATGAGGAAATTGTGTTTATTTGGGTTTGTGTCCGTGTCCTCTATTCTGTACCATTGATCCACCTTTCTATTTTGTTACCAATATCATGCCGTTTTTGTTACTATTTCTTTGTAGTAGAGTTGAAGGTCTGGTATTGCGATACCCCATGCTTCACTCTTTCTGCCAAGGATTGAACAAGGCAATATCACAACAGACATGATTGAAATACAAAACATAATTAGAAACTATTTTGAAAAAAATCTATACTCCAACAAAATAGAAAATTTCAAAGACATCAACAGGTTTCTAGACACATATGAATTGCCTGAACTGAACAAGGAGGATATACAAAGTTTAAATAGACCAATTTCAAGTAATGAAATACAAGACTTTATTCTCTCACATTTCCTGTCCTTCAGCATCTAATCTATAGAGTATGAATGGTCAAAACAACCCTGTGGCTTCAGAAGAATATTTGAGATGGCTGGCTGAGATAACCAGGGGCAACTCTAAGAAACTAATAGGAAAATGTGCTTGATAGAAAGGCAGATCAGTTCCTGACTGAGGGCAGTGCATTGAGTGGGAAACAGGAGGGAGCAGAGGGGAGGCAGATCATAGTCCTTTTTATATTGCAGCATAGGCCAGACTTCTGTCCTTGGTCTACTTTTCTCCATAGCCACACATCAGCCTGACAACATTTCCATTTTCAGCATCCCCAGTTATTGAAGTGCTTCTTTTACAAGAGAGCTGCTCTTTTCTGCTGCTCTAAGTCAGTGAGAGTAGTGGTTGGGACTGAAACTAAATTTTAATCAGGTTCTGATACTTACTAATGTGTGATCTTGGATAAACTGGGCAATAAATCTGTGCCTTAATTTCCTCAACTTTAAAATAGCACTACTGGTAGTATTAAATGAAAAATCATGATGAGTGGCCCAGAATGGCACACAGAAAGCCTTCAATTCTCATAAGCTATTGTTACTAAAATATTGCCAGTCTCATAGTCAGTCAGTTTGCCTCTTCCTCGTTTTCACTACTTGCTTATTCCTCAAACTAAACTCAAGTTCTTCTCAATCTTGTCTCTGAAATGTCTTCAAAATTGATTCCTATGTCACACTCCCTTCAGTATTTGAAGTACTGTAATAACTTTCTCCCATCTTCCTGTACCTTCCACTTTCTATTGAGTTCTTCCTTCACATGGGTATCACTCTTGAAGGTATAACAACATATTAATGTGGAACACTTCAAGACCTATACCTCCTTTTCAGAATTCATCCATCACCAGATCTCTTCCTGAATATGCTTTCCCTATCCAAACTAGGCAAATCTAAAGTTCTAAATACTAAGTTCTAAAATATGCTTTACTCTCTATCAAAATCCTGTCCCTTCTCCCAACTCAGTTCAGGCAGCACTTCTTCCTCACAATCTATCTAGTCCCTGGGTACAAAGAACCATTCAGTCCCTGCTCACTTTGTTTACTCTTCTGTTAATTCATGTGTTGTATATCTGTAACATTCCCTGCTTCAGAGCATTGCAGATATTTACTGGCTTAGATTTGTCAAACTAAAAATTTCAGCACAGTCTCAAATGCAAATATAAACTAGTTCCACTGGCTTTCAACATTTATCTGTACCTATAGGTGCATTTCAAATTTGATAAAAATCTATTTAAAAAGTTGGAATGGAACAGACATGTAAGCTCAAAATGCCAAATTAGCCAATTGAAAAAGACATTTTACTTTATTTGTAAATCTGGATCCTTGACATTCAACACTTAGCACAGTGTCTTTGGCATCCATCTCTTTATAATACATATCTTAGTTCAAAAGCCTACCTCTTCCAGAAAGCCTAGTGTCTTTTCTCCTTATTTGGAATTCTTTAATATCTTCTATAGCCTTCTACAATGATTGTAGATGAATGAACAATTAATGTACATTAATGGTCATGCACAGAAATTCTTCAGCTCTGTCAGTTGTCACACTCAGGTTTCCAGTCTACCATTACAAAGATCATAACAGGAAAACTACCAGCGTCACTTAAAATTTGTTGTAGACCAAGTTTATTTTGTTTCCTTTGCCAGTACATTAATAGCATATGTGGAAGAGGTTTGTTATTTTGAAAGGAGATTACTTTTATATGTTTAGTGGGGACATAATCATAATTGGAATAGTGAATATCCATCAATTGTGATGTCTTATTTCAGAAAATCTTCCTCATATCCTATTTTTTGTTTATCATTTTAAAAATTGCTCTGTTCAACTATTCTTTTAATTGGAAGAATAATATTTTAAATGGTACAAAATTGTTTTCCCTTAGTTCCATGATCCAACCGAAAAAAGAGGGACCAAGGTCATATAACCCATCAGTTATCCAGACTGGGTTGTATTTTTTTTGTGGGGTGACTGCCTTTTGAATGTCACCAAGAGAAAAAACAGGACTATTTGGTAAAACTACATTTAAACTCTCAAGCAGGTAGTTTTTAAATGCAGTAATAAAGCCAGGTACCTTGAAACAGGGCTAAAATCCTAGTAACAAGACTGGGACAAGAGGATCACAAGTTCAAGGCCAGCCTCAGCAACTTAATGAGACCGTGTCTCAAAACAAAAAAGGTTGAGGATACAACTCAGTGGTAGATCACCCCTCACCAAACACAGTGCAATTTATTCTGCAGATTTCTAAATATAAACTAGGAACAACTGGCCTTCAGAGTTTAACAAAGTATCACCCCTGAACCTAGGACATTATTATGCACTTGCATGAAATGTTTATGTCAGACCCTATCAAAGACCTAAAGAACTCAGCAATCTTTATTTTAATATAGTATCCAGATTACTGGATCCTAATTTTCAGAACCCCTGGGTGCATACTTTCTAACTCCCACAGATCCTGATAATGTGTAGAACAACCATTGACATGAACAATGCTTATTGTGGGAATACTGGATGAGAAAATTAGCATAATTCCAGTCATTCCCCAAGTTTTTTCTAGGATATCACCAAGCCATATTTCAATTGTGGGCAAAATTCCCAATAAGGAGGGAAAGGAGAGGATATTCATTGTTTACAAATATTGCTGAATTTCACAGAGGCTGTGGGTTCTGCCCCCAGGAGCTCACTGTAATGACATAAGTCCTTTCTGCTCTTCTGAGTCCCAGAGTTTTGCTGTTGTAATCTTGAGCCTTTAAGACAATGAGGACTTTTATCACCAGTTTCCAATAAAACCCTAAATCTTATTGTGTACATCATACTTCTGGCACAGAGATTGTACTTGATATGTATAATTTTAACAAAAGATTAGGATGTCCATGCTAAAGCTTTTTTAAAGTACTAGATTTGATCATTGCTAATTTTACTTAAAATTACTAGTTTTTGCTTCTCTGACTAAGTTAAAATGGTTAAAAATCAGTGTTTTACTGTGTGTGATTAAAGGTTGAATTCATGTGATATGAAAAAGAGCCAGGGGAAAGAAAGAAACCCAATTTCTCCTGGGACATAGTCACATCATGATAGCCTGCCCCAATTCCAGTAGTAAGCTACAGAAGTGAAATAGCAATTAGAATCTCTTTAGCTTACCATTTTCCAATAAGAAACTAAATCTCATTGTGTACATAATACTTCTGGCACAGAGATGGTACTTGGCATGTATAATGTTGACAAGAAAACTGACCAACACAAAAGGTAAACAGACTTGATTTTTTACCCTTACCTTTTGTTGACATGTCTTTATGAATTCTTTGGTATCTTTTCATTTAGATAGTCATTGATAATTACTGACATCATCTGTAATCCAATCAACAAGCTAGATGCTGGGAGACACCTTGGGGAACAGGATACAGTTCCAGTCTTGAGGGCCTACTGTCTACTAAAGTTTGCCAGATAAACAGGCTAAATCCTAAGTGCTAAATGGCATGGGAGCCAAAGAACTGCAATCAGTTTAAAATGAGCCACACTGGGGACAGAGGATGAAGGGTGGATGAAACAACTCTAGAGTTCCATAGGGGGAGTTTGCACTGTGTCTAACCCTTCTTCATTCCTGTCCCTAGGATCTGTCCTGCATATACTCACATATTGAAACAATAATAATGTGCATGGATGAGTAACAATGTTTTGGCAACAAAGAAAAAAATTACCAATATTGACATGATAGAAAGTGATACTACTGCAATATATTCTAGCTTGTAAGTGAATAATAATGCTCTCCTAATCCAAAGAATTTGGCAAGATAAAGCAACTAAGTCTTCATTGTTTTTTTAATTTATTTTTTGTCTTTATAGACAGCATTTTAATTCACTGTACAGAAATGTTGTACAAATTTTCATTTCTATGGTTGTACACAATGCAGATTCATAGCATTAATGAAATCATACATGTACATAGTGTAATAATGTCTTTCTCATTCCACCATATTTCACAGCACTGCCCCTCCATCCTCTCACTTCCCTCTATGTAATCTAGTGTTCCTCCATTCTTCTCTCCCCCTCACCCCTATTATGTATCATCATCCACTTATTAGGAAAAACATTCAGCCTTGGGTTTTTGGGGATTGGCTTATATCACTTAGCATGATATTTTCCAATTCCATCATTTTATCTGCAAATGCCATAATAATATTCTTTATGGCTGAATAATATTCCATCATGTATATATACCACAGTTTCCTTATGCGTTTGTCTGTTTAAGGGCATATAGGTTGGTTCTACAATCTAGCTATTGTGAAGTGAGCTGCTATAAACATTGATTTGTCTGCATTACTGCACGATGCTAATGTGAAGTCCTTTGGGTATAAACTGAGGTGTAGGAGAGATGGGTCAAAAGATGGGTTCACTCTAAGTTTTATGAGGAATTTCTATACTTCTTTCCAGAGGAGCTGCAAAAATTTGCAACCCCATGAGCAACATATGAGTGTACTTTTTCACCCACATCCATGACAACATCTATTATTGTTTGTGTCCTTGAAAATAGTCATTCTAATTGGAGTAAGATGAAATCTTACAGTTGTTTTAATTTGCATTTCTCTAATTACTAGAGATGTTGAACACGTTTTCCTGTATTTGTCAGTCTCCTGTATCTCTTCTTCTGTGAAGAGTCTGTCCAGATCCTTGATCCATTTATTGATTGGTGTAAAGAATTTTAAGTTCTTTGTAAATTTTGAAGATTATAGGTCTATCTGAAGTGCATATGAAAAAGATTTTCTTCCTTTCTGTAGATTCTCTTTTCACATTATTTATTGTATTCTTTGCTGAGAACAAGATTTTTAGTTTGAATCCATCCCATTTATTGATTCTTTGATTTCTTGTGCTTTGGGAGTCATGTTAAGAAAGTCTGAACCTAAGCCAACATGATGAAGATTTGGGCCTACTTCTTCTATTAGGTGCAGGGTTGCTGGTCTAATTCCTAAACCTTTGACCCATTGGAGTTGACATCTTTGCAGGGTGAGAGTGGTTTAATTTCATTTTACTGCATATGAATTTCCAGTTTTCTCAGCACCATTTATTGAACAGGCTATTTTTTATCCATTGTATGTTATTGGTCCCTTGTATAGCATGAGGTAACTGTATTTTTGTGGGTTTTTGTCTGTGTCTTCTATAGCATTGGTCTGCCTGTTTACTTTGGTGCCAATACCATGCCATTTTTGTTACTATTGCTCTGCACTATAGTTTAAGATCTGGTATTGTGATACCTCCTACTTCACTTTGTGGTCAGGATTGTTTTAGTTATTCTGGGTGGTTTATGCTTACAGATAAATTTTATGGTTGCTTTCTCTAATTCTATGAGGAATATCACTGTGATTTTAATTGGAATTGCATTGAATCCACTGAGAGCCTTTGGTAGTATGACCATTTTGACAATATTAATTCTGCCTATCCAAGAACATGGGATATCTTTCCATCTTCTAAGGTTTTCATTAATTTCTCTCTTTAGTGTTCTGTAGGTTTCATTGTTGCAGTCTTTTATGTCTTCTGTTAGATTGATTATCAAGTGTTTTTATTTTTGAGGTTATTGTGAAAGGAGTGGTTTTCCTAATTTCTCTTTCAGAGGATACATCACTTATGAATGGAAATGCATTAGAATTATGTGTATTGATTTTATATCCTGCTACTTTTCTGAATTCATTTATTAGGTTTAGAAGTTTTCTGGTGGAAATTTTTGGATCCTATAAATAAATGTTTAACAGAGAAAAAAAAGACAGCATCCTTAATTGAGCTATAGGTCCCCCCTTAATCTGATTTTGGATAATCCCTAACTTCCCTTTGTGAGCATTGCTTTGCTTGATGTAACCTGAGCTCATCTAACATACACACAGAGCCACAGAATTCCAAACTATCTGTCTTTCAAAACTCATGTCACAACTTCCCTGACCACCCAACCCCTAGTTCCCTGGGCTACAGACTCTCTCCAAGAGTGACTGTATCCACTTCCATGGTTCTAACTGTACCTCACATGTTGATGACTCCCTAACTTTCCTTCAGCTCCAAACACTCCTCTTCAGCTACAGCTGGATACTTTCATCCAAATGTCCTACAGTCTTCTTAAACTCAACGTGGTCCCAAATTAGTTCTTAACTCTTTACCCATGAGCTTACTCTGTCCCTTAAGTTTTTCATACTCAACTTCTGGCTTTCTCCCAACCCCAAGTTAGTCCCCATTTCCCATTGATGGCATTCCCTGTGTCCCTCAGATTCAACTTCTCACCCTATCCCACATCCTCACTGCCTTTCACCTGGAATATTATGATAGCACCCTAACTGGATCCAGTCTCTTCCTTCCCAATCCATGCCTTCAGGGTGATTTCAAAAACAGTGTAGAATTGTGCCCTTTGGACACTGGCTACTTCCTTATCTCCTGTCACTCCCCTTCCTTTTTGATTTACCCTCCCATCTTACTGAGCTTCTGTACCTCCCCAAAGGATGAAGCTTGTTCACATCTGTGTCTTGCCTCTAGCTGATCCCTGCCCACACACTCTCCACACCCTGTCTACCAAAAAAATTCCTCCTGTTTCTTTGATACCTGGCCCAGTGTAATCAGACCCTCTCTACAAAGTCCTTCCTTAAACAAAGTGCCTTTAGCAAAGTTAATGTCACCTTCTTAGTGTTCTTTGTGTTCCTCAGTATACCTTTATGTTGCATCTGAGATGCTATATTAAGCTACTTGAGCAAAGTTATGGGTGCCTACCAGAGACTATTTATCCATGTATTTATACCAGCTCTAAGCCCAGCAGCATATAGGTGATAGGTGCTCAGTTCATACTTGCTGAATTGAGCTGAGGTGCTTGTCTCCATGGTGTATTGCTATCTTACCTGTATATGCCTTGTTGCTATGGATCGGTCCTAAGACCATGAAAACAGACACTTGTCTTTCTAGTGTGCCTTTTCATTTTCTGTACACATAATAGAAAATGGATTGCTTTATTTTAATCTGCCTAAAAGAAAATAATTCTTGAAGGCTACATCCTTTTCTTATTTTCACCTAACAAGTTAGTATAGATCATGTATAATTAACAAGTCTCAATAATGCCAAATTACTGCCCAAACTCATCTAAAAACTGCTTCTAGATTACTCTCACCCAATTATCACTACCGTTCAATAGCTCCAATATTTAAAATCTTTGTTGAATGATTGTTTTCTACTATATAAAAATTTACTTTTGAGTGAAGCACAGTGGTGCACACATACAATCGCAGTGGCTCTGGAGCCTGAGGCAGGAGAAATGTGAGTTAAAGCCAACCTCAGCAACTTAGCAAGACCCTTTTACTAAAAATATAAAAAGGGCTAGGGGATGTCGATCAGGGTTAAGTGCCCCTGAGTTCAATCCCTGGTAGCAAAAATAAATAAATATTTACTTTTGACTGCTTCCATGCCATGGCTACTTTGACCCTAATTTATTAATATTGTTTCTCCAAATCCCAAAATTAAACAATATATAACATGGGGAGACTGCAGGAAAAACATGATACCTCTGGAGCACAATGACAGCTAAAAGAGGCAGAGTCTTGTAAACAACATTTGGCCCCAAAATGAGAATTTCTGTCCAAATAAATGTCACAGCTTTGTAATATGAACATATCAGTCTCTTCATTGATGAATTACCGCATCTACCACAGTGGCAGTACACATTTCCATTCTCCTCTGACCCCTTTATTTAGTAATACATATTAACTTAAGGAGGATATCTCAATTTGGAATAATAACAGCTTCAATTTTGTTAATCAGTATTTTCTCACAAATTAATTTTTATCAATTTTTGTATTATTGAACATTAACATACTATAAACAAAGTCATCATTTATAAATATAGCTGGATTAAATATATGACATTAAAAATAAAAAGTTAATAACTAAACTAGAATAGACTGAAAAGATAATTACCCTTTGGCCTTTTTCCCATATTTTACAAACATACAAGCAAAATTTAGAAAATTCTTGAAATTATTTAAACTACCTAAAATGAAACAAGAATGTGTTGTAAAACATAGACCAAACATATTTATATTAAATTAATGCTTTGGCAACAAAAGAAAGCAAGCTTTTTGTCACTCATTTTCATTTTAATGAACTATCTTTAAGAAATAACATTTTCTGTTCTTTAAATATGAGCAAGAGATAAGATGTATATTAACAATATTAATTTGCTATTTTTACATCAGAAGGATCACTTTTCAATATAAAAAGTGATGACAAAAAGTGAATAATCTGGTCTCATTTTAATTTATTGGTATATAATCACATATGAATTCAAACATGAGTTCAAAATATATACCTTACTTTGAATAAGCAATACCAAATACTAAAACCAATGAGTGCTTGTGTGTGTATATAAAATTTATCTGCCTTAAGGAAAAATTTTCACCCACTAATGGAGCAACTTATATAACATGCATCTGGATTGCCTTTCCTTTCATGGTACATACTCAAATACTAAAAGCTAATGTTAACACATGAAAAAATCAAAACAAATAAGTAAACACCTAAGTAAACTATGGGGCTGGGGTGTGGCTCAGTGGTAGAGAACTTGCCTATGATGTGTGAGGCACTGGGTTCCATTCTCAGCAACAAAAATAAATAACTGAATACAATAAAGTTCCATCAACATCTAAAAATTTTTTAAATAAGTAAAATATACAAAAAAGTAAAAATAATTCCATCACAATGCAAGTGTTTTTTATATTCCAACATTCATATTCATTTCATTTTATGCATAAATAACTAATAAATTCATGATGTTCAGTGAATATGCAAATATTTTAAGTATATGTTTATCTCCTTATTTGAATTCATTAAGTAATAAACATGTTCTATGTTATACATTTTATATAGCTTCATTTTTACATAGTAAAATAATTAAGTTTAAATCTAATTTTAATTGGACTTTTCAACTTACCACTATTAATAAAGAGCAAACATTAGCATTGAACTAAGTTTTCAGCATTCCATTCCAGTGGAGGAACTGAACATAGTGGTCTGAATGCTAAAATGGGATCTCAGGATTACTATAGTGGCAGGATCCTGGAGACAATTATTTAACCTAAATTCTGTATTTTCTTATGTGAAAACAGTTATAACACCCATATGATGGACTTTTTGTGAAGATTTAAGAAAGCAACATAGTACCTAGTGGAGAATGTCATTAATGTTAATTTCTTTCATAGAGTTTATGCTATGCACTTAATGTTTAAGTGACCCCAAAATTTCTGTTTTGAGGTTCTAATCTCCCAGAGTGACAGTTATAGATTTGAGCCTCTTGGAGGTAATTAGGTTTATATTAGGTCCTGCAGAAGAAAACTCATAACAAGGGAGGAAAACAGCTCTCCCATTCTCTCATATCTCCCCTCCACACACAGGTACCAGAGTAAAGTCCAGGAGACCACATATTAGGAAGATAGCCCTCTACAAAACAGTATGTAGGCCCTCACCACCACCTCAGCAGCACATTAAACTTCTGAACTCCAGATCTGGGAGAAAACACCTGTTTGTTCTTCAAGTCATTCATTGTATGGTATCTTGTTATGGCAGCTTGAATAGACTAGGCTAGATTATTTTTAAAATATCTTTTTAAAAAGAGAATTTGGAAGGCAAGATAATTTCATGTCATCCCCATATACCATGAATTTACAAATCTATCTCCTCAAATACAGTATCCACTAACATAAGTTACTGCAGAACACAATAACAACATTATGGGATTTACTGGTAGATGCATATTGATTTTGAAATTTCTCCAACAGGGAGAGAAAATAGGATAGGAACCAAAAGTTAAACTCAATACATTTTTCTAGCACTTGGCAATTATTCTTTCCACGTCAATATTTTGCAGATATCAAAAGTAAACACCTACTACACTGTGAGCAAAATAATGAGAAAGAATCTGCTAATGACAATAAAATTTCTTAAAAGTTAGTTCAATCCCTTCTCTCTGTTAGTTCAAAAAAAAAAAAAAAACACGGAGGCAACATTACAGGTTGTAAACTAGTGACTGTACCAAGCTTTCCAGTGTAGGCGGTTTTTTACTTTATGATTGCTATATAAAGCACTTTTTAAATGCCATAAACTTGTTTCATGTTTTCAGCATTTAAAGTGAAAATGCCATAATTGTTTTATAACATGTGTTCTAAATAGCTATTTCCTATTTAAAGGATTCAGCTAAAATTGCTCACTTAAAATTCAAAAGAACCTAAAATAATTTCTCCTTTCCAGGTAGGAAAGGAGTGACTATTTATAAAATACATTTTATTAAATAGTACAGAATTTTTTATAATTTGGTTTTAACATGTAGTAGCTTTTCCCCAATGAAGCAACAAATTAAGTAATTATCACCCTGGAAATATAAAAACTATGTAGAAAATGCCAGGATAAAGATTAGGAAAGAGCAATAAATGTTTAAAATATAACAAATATGCAGCATTTATAGACACTAAAAAATATGTGCAAAAAGTGTGTTCACAGATATTTTTCTATTATTAAGGGACATCATTATGTTCACTTTTGAATCACTTCATTTCTTGCCAGTAGAGTTCCATGTTCACAACAAAATATTTGCACTGTTTTTGAGTTAGATCTACTTAATCAATGAAGGGAATGAAGAAAAATATAATTACTAAAATTAAGGTCAAAAAGCCATCACACAGCAAAAAAAATGATTTTATGTGCCAGCTCTTGCCACCAAAATTGTAGGGCTGAAAAATAGTACTGAAAATTAAATGTATCAACAGACATACATAAAAATCTGCTTATTCAACACAGGTATCCTGTGCTACAGAGTAAAAAGAATTTATATTTTCAATATTTTGTGAACTAATGACTTATTAGAAAGAGGTTAGGATACAGGATTATCATACCCATTGTATCAATTATTCTAATTTCATCTTTTCTTACTATATATTTTTCTTTTGTCCTTCTGAGAAGCAGAACATATGACAGTCTACACTATTTTAACTATTTAAAACTGAAAGTTAATTTGTTGGGCCTGAATGAGGAGGAAAGTGAATTACCCACTTTACAAAAGCTGACTTTAGTCACAGGCAAATTAAGATATTAACAAGACTTTTATTTTACATTTATTTTTTTCTAATTATAAAAGTAACATGAAATTTTGTAAAAATACAGAGAAAAAAATTAGTGGCCAATAAATTCTACCATCCAGAAACCTTTCTTCTCTTTTTGGTATGTTTCCTTAACAGTGATATAAATTTTGATAATCTAAGCAAGCACTAATAAACATGAAGAAAAGAAAAAAGAATAATGAACCCTTAGTATGGCCTTTTTCATGTGTTTTAAATATACATATATATATATATAAATTATTAATGATTATGAAGATGAGCAGTTAATTTCACAAGTCTCAGTTAGGATGGGATACAAGTTCCATAATTCAGAGACAGGTCCCAGAACTGAAATCTTTTAATTTTTATATGGTCAATACTTCCATGGCAGCAAGATCTGACTATTACAGTGATGCCAATATCAATGTCCCTACATTAAACATGCTTTTCTTTGATAATCTTTCCATTCATATGGCAATAATGTTTTATTTTGATTAAAAAATGAACAATGAAGTATATTTGCCTAACAAATTTAAAGTCCATTCTGAGAGAAAATTTTGTCTACCATGAACCACTTATGCTATATATCTATGCTTATGTCATAATGATACATTTGTGTTCAATTTTCCCATTTATTTAATATCTATTTTTATTTGAATCTCTCCCTGATTTTAGTTTTAAAAATATATTCTGAGACTTTTATCTATTTTTGTAAAACTCACTCAAGCCCTATGTGGCAAATCAACACTTACACAATTAAAAATTATACTGTCAATAGTTTTTACATTGTATACATAAGACCCTACTATATTGATATGAAAAATAAAATATTTCAGTTAAAAAAATTTAAAAAATAAAGTAGAATAATTTTAAATTTGGACTAAATATTTTGAAACACAGCATTCAAGCTCTTAGTGTTTCTGTCCTATAAGATGGTTTGCCAGATCAAAGGATAACACCCTTTACATTACCCAATTCTCTCTCATAATGTTAAAAAATAAAAATAGAATATATCTGAAGTATAGTCACATTTCTTTTGTTCCGATCCATTATTGATGCAAGTATGAAGATGCTAGAATCACAAAGACTGAAATGACTTCTTTAGCAAACATCCCAAAGTTAAGTCAACTCCTCAGACTCAAAACAAGTAAAACAAAGGATGTTACCACTAGCAAATTTTTTCTGAAAAATTAGTTTTCAGCCTTATTTCTAGCTTCAAGAAATATTTTAGATCAACTCAGAAAATCAGAAGTCATAAAATCCCATTTATTTTCTTCTGTCCAATGTGTTAACAAAGTCGGTCTAAAACATTGTAATTCAGAATTGTTTCTCTCATCGTCTAGCACTAATGCTTTAAAAAAAAAAAAACTTCAAAAAAGACACCACCCAAAACTATAAAATTTGAAGAGAGAATTATCCATCTTTAAGTCAAACATTTACTAATAAGTGACAGAAGGTCTGGCTGACTGCACTTTGCTGAGACTAGAAATGACCAATAATCAAACTCTGCTACTTCCGTGTCTAGAAAATTAAGACACAGGATAAGAGGTGATGGAAACATAACCAGCCATGTGTCTTCAGTGGGCATATTCACATAAAAGAGAGTCACCACGTATTTCAACTGAATGTTTTTGCTATTTTTGCAGGAGAAAAGCTAATTGTTAGTGGTCATGGGACATTCTAGGTCCCAGAAAGGAAAGAATGGGAGGAAGAGAGGAATTCAAGGCAGTTCATGGTCAGAACAAGCTCAGGCACTCTATCATTAGCAAAGGTTCCCCAAGCTGAAGGCAAAATACTGCTTACCCAAAAAAAGGAGTGGGTGAAAAGTGGGAGAAGACAGAGGGAAGCTCACAGGATAATCAATGTGGCAGTGTGAGGGAGAGAACCTGGAGCTATCCACTAGATTTTGGGAGCAAAGGTATCAGGTACAAAGACACCCAAAACAATGACTACAGACACACAATGCTTGGCATCCCTCCCCTGGTTTTTTGGGTGTCCCATGCTTCCTCCACCTCTGCTTCTGACTGACACTTAGGGTGTGACCTGCCAGCAGAAGGGTGCTATGGTCTTGGTACCTGCTCCCCTTGCTAGGACTCCTCCTTCTCCTCCTGTTCCTCTGTGCGCCCACCCACACACAGCCTGGGCATCTCCAAGGAGCTGGAAGTCCCATTGCCACCACCTTGTTTCCCACCTTCTGCAGACTTGCACCATTTCCTTCACTGCAGGAGGCAAGGGAGCAGCACAACTGTGCCCCCAGGCCCACCCCTGTAGAGGGGTGTCTCAGGGGGCTTTCTGCCTCTTCCCCTCCTCTGTCTGGAGGAAAGACCTGCCTCCCCTGGAGACCAAAGCCACAGCAAGCATGGGAGGCAGCAGCCAGAGATAATCCCCAGGAGGAGTGGGGCAAACATGTACACACACTCTACTCAACCCATGAAAATGCCTGAGTGACCCAGGTTCCATGCCTGACCCATTGGGTAACTGGCATAGGGGGCCCCACTGCTGCACATCTGCCCTCCACTTTCCGCTGGGCCTGAGCCCCCTTTTCCTGCTTGTGCCCCCTTCCCACACACTCTCTGGCTCTGGGAAGCAGGAACAATGGACAGCATTGTCCACCCACCAGCAGGACATCCTGCTTAGGCTGCTGGCCAGGCATGGGCTTCTCCTCCTCCTGGACTGTGCTCTGAATGCGCAGAGCTAAAGGGAGTGCTGGGGCCGCAGTGAATCCTGCATATGTGTCTGCATCTTCTCCCCATGGCCTGGAATGGACACTTCCACCTCTTTCCCCAAGGACAGTGGGCCAGTGAGAGAAGAAACTTCTATTGAAATGTTCCAACCAGAGGTGCAGAGTGCACACCCTAGATTTCAAAAAAGGTGTTCAATGTTAAATCAATTTTGTTTTCTATCATTGCAGTGGCAAGCATGTGCAGTCTCTGCTATGTGGATGGTGGAGGTAGGAGGATACCAAGTTTGAGTCCAGTGTGGGCAACATGGTGAGATCCCATCTCAAAGCAAACATGAAGGGCTGGGTATGTAGCTCCATGGTAGTGTGAGTTCAATCCTTATTTCTGCAAAGAATAACCATAAAATAATAAAACTAACAAAATAATAATTACAACAACAGAATTTGTATCAATATAAAACATTATAAAATTAACAGTTCCAATATCTAATGGAAATTATCAGGAATGCCAAAATATTAGGAAAATATGATGTATAAAGAACAGTAAAATTAATCCATAAAAAGTGACCAAGAAATAGCTAAGTGAACTAATAAAGACTCCAAACACTTATTAAAACACACATTTCAAGGGCTGGGGATATAGCTCAGTTGATAAAGTGCTTGCCTCACAAGCACAAGGCCCTGGGTTCAATCCACAGTACTTCCAAAAAAAAAAAATACACATTTCATATGTTCTATATAGAAGATGTGATGGACTTCTTATGTTAAAAATCAATATAAAAATGAACCTCAAAAGACAAAAATATAATGTGTGTAATATGTGTCATTAATAGCTGATGAGACATCACAGAAAGAAACTTAACCTGAAATAGAGAAAAACTGCAAAAAATGATGTGAGTAGGCAAAACATTTTTATGTAGAATGAAAGATAAACTATAAAAAGAGACTACTTAAAATAAAAATTTCTGAGATTTAAAAACATTCTAAACACAAACCACGCACAAGGACAAAATATGTACGAACAATACAAATGTATGCATGACAGGTGTAGAACCTTAAAATCTCAATAAGGTTAACCCAATTAGTGTACAATTTTTTTCAATTGGCAATATATTGGAACAGACAATTCAAGAAAGAGATAAAAATGAAAATAAAAATTTTAAAAGATATTCAATATTGTTAGACACTAGAAAAATGCCAATTAGAAAGAGAATGATATACAAAACTCATAATTAGTCCAAAATTTTCAGAAAATTAATTGGTTTATGATTTGAGGAAAGTTATTTGAACCATGTTTCTATGTTATACATAAAATACTAGTATATTTATTCTCATTCTCTAGAGTTGTGCATGAGTCAGGGCCACCAAAACAAGCTTAAAAATTTTAGGGTAATGATGATGATGATGGTAATGGTGATAATCAGTACTACTCTGATGTCTGACAAGTAGTGCTAAACAACTATTCAGTGAAAAAATGGAGATATTATTATTATGTAATAAGATAAAAAGCTATGATAAAATTTATTTTTTCAATTTCTGCAATAAAATATAAGTTAACTATATTTTATAACTTATAAAATAAAAGTTAACTATATAGTTACTTAACTATAAGTTAAATTCCAATTAAAATAAGAAGTTTAAATTTTCACTATTGATAATGAAGACACATATATAAAAATCCACTTATAAGATTATGAAGTTGACATAGTCATGTGTATGAATAACATTTCCAATGAATCTAGTGTATCAGACATACAAAGAGAGTGGTGCAATTTTAAAGAAAGTAGCTTCTGGCCTCAATATAATTTCACAAAATCTTGCACTTACTTTCCAATTTATTTTAGTTTTTTAACATTATAATTGGTGATATGTAGTTATTTTATTTTACATCTCTCTTTGATGTTTCCAGATGACTTATGGGAAGTAACTTAGTTATCTGTGTAATTTCTATTATTCACCAGTTAGTATGGTCTGCTTATTTTGATAACAAATAGATTTGTTAAATTCCTTCTTGATTTAGTCATTTATGTATTCACTTTAAGGAAACATATTCAAATATATATTGAATGCCACATTTTCTTCTGAAATTCTGTGCCTACACTTGTAAAGGGCATCTCAATTTCAACCCATCCATAATTAACACTGAAACTCCTTCTGCCCCAAGGTAAATTTGGAAAGTGAAAGGTTTTTCCTATTTTATTGATTCATACTTTCTTATATCTAGTTTCTAAGTTAAAAGCACGAAGTTACAATTTCCACTAATAAGAAAATGAGATGTCCTAATTTTGTTATAAGCCAGAGAATGGAAGAGAGATGTTAAGAAAGCTATTCAACTAACAGTTGCAAAAGAAGAGAGACAACAGAGCAAAAATAATTGCTCCTAACTCCTAAGTGTACATTTCAACCCTTCATTCAATGTACCAGGAGCATGAGCACCGAGGTGCTTTTCATTACCTACCAGTCCAAGAGCAGCAGCTATTCTTACATTCCCATATTTGTCTTGTCCTCAAATTTTCTAACTTTACATTGTCCTTCTGTTCTCATCTAGAGCCAACATAGCAATAAATGTTCTTCTCCATAAAATTCCATTATAAAATACTCTGGCCTTTTAGAACTGGAAGACAATTTCCCAAGTGCTTTTACCCATAATTCTGGTGGCTTAGGGAGTGTGTCTCAGGACCAATCCTTTTGTCTAGCATATTTTTATATTCAATGAATCCTTATAAAAATAATTCTCTGTGAGACATCTCTTGTATTCTAGAATTTTTATTCAATTCCACTTGTTTTAAAAAAAATTATAGCCTATATGGTGTGTATTTTCTGCCTATTTCAAGTCCTAATAAATTGGAAATCATTTCCTCTTTCAAATCTTTTCTTATACCAAGTAGAAAATTCGACCTAGTTTCTCCTGAAGAGCTGTTTTCTTAGTCATTTTTCTAAGTGCAATCTTTTGTCATTGAACTTGATTTTCAAACTACAGCAAAATAACATTATGCAATGGAAATACAAATGTCCCCCACAAGATCAGCACACTGCTTCCAAACTTTAATGACTTTCTTTCGCTAAAGTATTTCTACTGATATCTCTGAGATAGTTAACAGGAACATATGTGATTTGGCCCTTGCTTATTTTTTTAACATTATCTCCATTAGTGCCCAGTCCACTAATGCATTCCATGATTTTGAATAATGTTTGCCAGTGACTCTAATAATTAATTCTTTCTGAGGACATTCTCTCATTCCTTTTTATCTTCCTGAAAGAATATTTGCACTTCTCCTCACCTACCTGTTACAAACCCTTCATAATATGATCTATTTGTGATCAAGTTGAGGTAACGTTTCCTCAGTCATTAGGCTAAGATTATAACCAACCATTTGTGCTCACAGTATATGGGAGAGATTAAGTATTCATGGTTCATAGTATAGGAGGGTGACTATTGTCAAAAATAATTTATATATTTAAAAAGATAAAACAGAAATTTGAATATCCCCAATAGAAGACATTATTCACATTTCAGGTGATAGATTTTCTAAGTACCCTGATATTTTTATAAATCAAAATATCATGTGTGCCCCATAAATGAGTACAATCATCATGTATCATTTAACATTTTTAAAATGGATAAATACTAAAAGCATGTTTGGGAAAAGTAGAATTGTGACTGGTCCCAAGGGCATATTGAAGGGTGTCATTTCATAGAAGTGACCAACTGATGGATACCACATGCCTCATCAAGAGCTGATTTTTTACTCTTATGGTTCCATCTCAGTTTTTAGCACTTTAAATTTTTTGACTTATCTGTCTTCATTCTCCTCTTACATACAAATATTTTATGACCTTCTTTCTACAGGTTTTCTCAAGAAAATTTTTTACCATTTATATATTTTTATCCATCTTCCTTTAACTTTATTTATCTCTAATTTATATTTATAGAAGTAATTTTCCTCTTGAACCCTGAATTAGATTCTTACTAGTGTAATAACTCTGTCTTCTTAAATATTTTATAAATAGCTCAATTTCAACTACTAACTCATATGACATGTTTTTCTTATTTGGGGTGTACTGGTGATTGAACCCAGGGACACCTGAACTAAATCCCCAGACCTATTTTGTATTTCTTCTAAGGTCTTCTCCAATTTTCTTCTTTAGTGTTTTTTAGTTTTCATTGTAGAAGTCCTTTACCCTTTTGTTAGATTGATTCCCATGTATTTTAATTATTTTTGAGGATATTGTAAATGGTAAAATTTTTCTAATTATTTTTCATCATATTGATTATTGTAGATAAGAATGTCATTGACTTATGGTTGTTGACATTGTATCCTGCTATTTTGCTCAATTTATTTATGAGCTCTAGAAGTTTTCTGGTGGATGTTTTTTTTGTTGTTGTTGTTCTAAATATAGGATAATGTAGTCAGCAAAGAGAAATAATTGGAACTCTTCTTTTCTTATACATATTGTTTTTTTAATTTCCATCATTTGCTAATTGCCCTGGCTGGAGTTTCAAGTACTCTGCAGAATAATAGTGGGAAAAGTGGGCATGCTTTCTCTTCCTGTATTTAGAATTCTCATAACTCAAGAAATAAAAGCAAGAATCTATAACTGGGATAGATTCAAACTAAATAGCTTTCTCTCAGCAAAGGAAACTATCAGCAATACGAAGAGAGAGCCTAAAGAGTGGGAGAATATCTTTGCCAACCATACTTCAGATAGAGCATTAATTTCCAGAATATATAAAGAACTCAAAAAACTCTACTACACCAAGAATACAAATAATCCAATCAACAAATGGGCTAAGGAAATGAACAGACACTTCAAAGAAGATGTACAAGCAATCAACAAACATATGGAAAAATGTTCAACATCTCTAGTAATAAGAGAAATGCAAATCAAAGCTACCCTAAGATTCCATCTCACCCCAATTAGAATGGTGATTATCAAGAACAAAAGCAACAATAGGTGTTGGTGAGGATATGGGGAAAAAGATACACTCATACATTGATGGTGGGGTTGCAAATTAGTGCAGCCACTCTGGAAAGCAGTATGGAGATTCCTCAGAAAGCTTGGAATGGAACCACCATTTGACCCAGCTATCCCACTCCTTGGCCTATATCCAAATGACTTAAAATCAGCATACTACAGAGATACAGCCACATCAATGTTCATTGCTGCTCAATTCACCATAGCCAGATTGTGGAACCAACCTAGATGTCCTTCAATTGATGAATGGTTAAAGAAACTGTGGCATATATATACAATGGAATATTACTCAGCCATAAAGAATGATAAATTATGGCATTTTCAGGCAAATGAATGAAATTGTAGAATATCATGGTAAGTGAGATAAGCCAATCTCAAAAAACCAAAGGACAAATGATCTCGCTGATAACTGGATGATGACACACAATGGAGGGGTGGAAGGGATTAGCATTATGGTTAGGGTTAAGTTTAGGGTTAAGGTTAAGGAAGGTGGCAAGAATGGAGGAAGGAAGGACTGTATAGATGGAAAAGAGGGGTAGGAGGGTTGGGGAAGGAAAAAATAATGGAATGAATCAAACAACATTACCCTATGTAAATTTATGATTACACAAATGGTATGTCTTCACTTCATGTACAAACAGAGAAACAACATGTATCCCATTTGTTTACAATAAAAAAAAGAAAAAAAATGCTTTTAATTTTTCTCCTTTTGTATAACTTCTGCCTTTTGTTTATCATATATAACCTTTACAACATTAAGGTAATTTCCTTCTATCCCTAGTTTCTCTAGTGTATTAAAAATGTGTGTTCTACTTTTTCAAATGCCTTTTCTATATCTCTTGAAATAACCATGTGATTCTTGTCCTTATGTCCTTTTATGTGTTGTATTACATTTACTGATTTCCATGGTGAGCCAACATTCCAGCCCTGGAATAAAACCCACATTATCATGATGCACTTGATCTTTTTAATGTGCTTTTCTATGCAGTTTGCCAACATTTTAAGAAATTTTGAATCTATGTTCAACAAATACATTGGTCTGTAGTTTCTTCCTGTTTTAGTCAACATTTTTATTGCTGTGACTAAAAGACACAACCATAACAATTGCAGAGGAGAAAAAGTTTGAGGGCTCAAGGTTTCAGAGATACTAGTCCATGGAAGTCTGACTTCAATCCTTGGGACTTGAAACAAGCAGAACATCATGGAAGAATTCTGTGGAAGAAATAAGCTGCTCTCATGTTTATCAGAAGAGGGGAGAGAAAGAGAGAGAGAGAGAGAGAGAGAGAGAGAGAGAGAGAGAGAGAGAGAATCTCCATTCACAAGATACAAAACTTGTACCCCAAAGTCATGCCCCACTGTCCCACATTCTCCAGCCATTTCCTACCTGCCTTCAGTTGTCACTCAATTAATCTGATTAGGTGACTAATTCCCTAATTGGGTTAAGGCTCTTGTAACCCAATTATTTCTTCTCTGAATATTCTTGTTTTGTCTATGCCTGGTTCCCTCATTTATTCATTGTGTTTATGAACTGCAGTGAGATGTTTTGATATATGCATATATTGCATAATGCAAAATTTCTAATTTACAAATCCATCACTCCACTTACCTAAATTTTGTTAAGAGATATTTGAAATGTAATCCCTTAGCAATTTTAATCATACCATACATTATTAACTATGATCATAAAAAATATTTCTCTGAGAAAATGTACATCATACTTATATATTTATTTAGTCTATTATCTATGGGCATTTTTGGATAATACATAGTTTTTAGATTATAGTAAATAATACTATTATGACTACCCATTTTAAACAGATAAAAGATATATACCTATTTATATTTGAAAGATATTTACTTGAAATAAAATATACAGGTCATGAGATATTGTTTTAAGTACACCACATAATTTTCCACAGTGGTTGTACCAGTATCAAATGAGAGTACATACTTCACTGATGTCATAAACAGTATTTAATATTTTTTTTATTTTTTCATCTTAGTCATCCTGATAGATGCATTTTTGCTATCTTGTAACTTTAATTTTCACTTCCTTTATAAGTAATTTGTTTGATTTTTTCTTAAGCTTATTAAGTATTTTGATATTCATTTGAATAAACTTAGTGCTTTAACTTTTAGGCATTTCTTCTCTATTGAATTATTGTCTTTTCTTATTGATTTGTATGAAGATTAAACATTATCAATATGAACTTTGTGCAAAAAATATAGTATAATTATCTGGCACTGTATGCCTTCTTACTGCATTGTTGGAATTATTTTGAGAAACAGTGATTCTGGTTTTAAGAAAATCCCACATGCCATTCTTCTTTAGCATTTTCTACAACTCAATTATGAAACATTTTCAAATTCAAAGTCATAAAATATATTAGGTTACTTTCATATTAGTTTCTAAAATTGAAACCAGAGTACTCATCTGGTACATTACAGGTGTAGTAATATTTTTTTAAATATGGACATCAACATGGAGAATACTAGTCCCTACAAAAGTGCAGAATGATTAACTTGTCAGAAATTTTATACATACATTTTGTGCATGTATATATGTGTGTGTGTGTGTGTTTATATGTGTGTATAAATATATATGTATATATATATTCTGAAATTTTTTGGTTCATTAAGGTTGAGAGAGAAAGAGAGAAAGAAACTATTGCTCATTCTTGAGCCTGTGGTTTAGTCTTTCTTGATTTTCAGATCAGTATCTGTTTATTTATTTAATGGGGTTGATCCCTCATCTGTTCTCTCATCTGTGTCTCCAGAGTTCAGGGAGTTTTTAGGAAAATTCACCTGTCCTCAGGTGTCTTTCCTTCTTGGTGGTCTCTCCCAATTGGCTTTATAATTTTGCAGATGATTCAAAGGGAAAGCGAGCTCTGAGTCTGTCTCAGGATTCTGTCCATCCATTTTCATTCTTCAAGACACTAATTTAGGGGCTGAAGAGATAGCTCAGCTGGTAGAGTGCTTGCCTCACAAGCACAAGGCCCTGAGTTTGATCCCCAGTGCTGCAAAATAAAAAAAAAGACACTAATTTAACCTCTTCATTCTCATAAGACAACCACATCTCTAATGGCTTTTCTGAACCTACCAGATGATTTATTTCAAAACCTGGATTTGTCAATATTTTCTATCTACCACATTTCCTTATTTCTAAATAGCAGTAAAATCTTAGCTGAGTCTTATTAAGCCCCCATCAGTGTAAGTTATGTGCATCTCCAATACAGATTACATCTAACCCATTTCATGTATAAATGAATGTCTTTTTATAAACTGGCTGTTCTAGTCACTCCTGGTGGACTGTTTAGTCTAATCTAAACTCTGGTAACATACTTTTGGGAGAAATTTAAAGCAACAAAATTTACATTTTAAAGTTCAATAGTGAAAACACAATGCTTTAATCTTTTAATAAATATTCACAGTGTATTAAGAAGAAATGTTAAAACTCAGTTATAAAGCAAGATCTAACATTTATATATCTACAGAATTTATGTAGGTATCATTATACTTGGAAAAGGATTTTCAATAAGGTCAAGATTTCAAATCACCATAAATTATCAAAATAATTTCAATTAATTTCCAATTTTTTGGTGATTAGATTTGAAAATTAAAGTTATTTCAAGACTATTAGAAGAATGAACATGAGAACCTACACAGGAAATAATTTAAAAAGATATTTTAGAGTGAAAAACTAGCCCCATTAGTTATTAAATTACATCCATTATTGCAGTAGTGTAATGGCAGAGATGACTTCAAAAGAATGAAATTGAATACAAGACTGCTGTTTACAAACAAATTGCAGTCATTTTTTCAAGTTGGATACTTAAATTAATAGAATAAATTAAGTATTATAAAATGTAATTACTATCGACTCTTAAAGATACACTATGTTTTGCTTCAGACATGAACTGAAATTATACATAGATAAAATAAGAAAAAAAAGGTTCTAAGCACTGTAGAAGAGAAAAGCATCTCATTTATTTGCAAAATGACACAGTTTACACTTTTAGTTTAGTACTCAAAAACTACAAACTATTATGGACAATATATTTTGAGTAATAAAAAAGTTAAAATTTAGCATGATGAGAAACCAAGTTGAACAAAATGAGAATGATCCAAATATTAAAAAGAATGTAGAGTAATAGTAATCTTCAAGAAGTTTTTACATATTTTTAGTGACAAGAAGGAAAGATATGATAAGGCTTCAATACCTAAACTTAGCTGAATTTGAGACTGTATAAAAGTAGAAAGTGAAGGTTAATGAAGAATATTATTGAAAGTCTACAACATACATACACACACACACACACACACACACAAACACAAAGACTGTACACAAAGGTGGAAGGACAATTCATTCTAATCCCTTCATGAAATTTTTGTACAATTATTCATTAACTACAAAGAAAACCGAAACAAAATTTTAGAGGTAAGTAAAAAACTGTCAATTTTAGTACTTTGTGGAATAATTGACCTCATACCCATAGAGAAGTAGACTCACTCACACCACACTGTAAAACACTATGCCAAAGAGGTTATATGTAGATAATTCCACCTTAAAAAACAGAATGCATCCTTTCTTCAAGTCTGCTTGGAACATTTCTTATGCTGGAGAATGTGTTGCATCATCAAATAAGCCTTGATAAATTTAAAGGAATCTATATAACATAATTTTAGTATCTAAAAAGAATAAGATCCACCAAATGAATAGTACTGATATTGAAATATGTCAAATCCTACAACACATTTTAAAATAACCAATGGCTCAAAAACAATTCATATCATCAATTAAACACATTTTAAGATGAATGAAATAAACACAAAACCAAAGAGCACACAAAATTTATGGCTCAAGGTTTAAAATAAACTCAGTACTCATTTTTTAAACAAAAGAACTGCTTAAAGGAAAATGTATTCTATTATTTCCTATATTAAAAAGAGAAATATCAAATCAATTACCTAGACTTTCACCATAAGACATAGGCAAAAGGAAGAAAGAAGAAACCTAAAGCAAGCTGAATCTAGGAGAAAAAGAAAATTGAGAGCAAAAATAAATAGTGTAAAAATATAAAGAAATCAAATAAAATAAAACTTGGTTTGTTGAAGAAAAGTTAAAGCCTTTAACAAGAATGACTTTCTAAAAATGAGACACTAAAATTACTAAAATCAGGAAAGAGAGATTGTCACTACAGACTTTTGTTAATAAAAATTTTAAGAAAAGAAATACTCTGAAATGTTTCTAACAAACTAAAAAATAAGATGAAAGGGAAAAAAGTCCTAATAAGATACACATACTGAAAAAGAAGAAATAGGAGGACATACAAGACATAAAAAAACAGAACATGGATTGATAGCTTAAAATATTTCTCAAGCCCATGTCCCAACTATTTTACTGGTGATTAAACAATCACAAAATATAATTAATACTTTAAAAATTCTTCAAAAAACAAACAAAAGAATGAAGTGGACTATATCCCAAATCATTATATGGTAGTAACACCTTAATACCAAAATCAAAGATATCCCCAGAAAACTAAAAATACAGGTAAGTGTTCTTAAAATGTTTGACACAATGTCTAAAAAATACTAAACACAATGAGCAACAAAATGCTTATAAATGGAATTTATGATAGGAAAGAAAGATTATTTTCACATTGAACAATCAATACAGTAACTTATTCTATGGAATGAATTGTTTTCCCCAATAATACTCAATGTAAGTGGATATAGAATTTCTAGGGAATAATTTAGATTATATTAGAATACAGGAAATCTAGGATGTAATTCATATAAGAGAGATCATGATTGTGGGGTCTAATTAAAAAGATTGGAAGTCTTTTAAGAAGTGTTCTAAAATTCTTTATATGTGAATATCTATGCTGAGGAAAGATCACCTGAGACATAATGAAAGAGTGTCAGTATGAAACTCAACAAGGGAGACCTCATCAGATAATAAATCTGGTGGTGCTTTCACCTTTGACCTTTAATTCTCCAGAACTATATTTAAAAATTCCTGTTGCCTAAGACACCTGATCTAAGGCATTTGTTATTGCATCTCAGGATGACAAAGAAACCCTATCGATATAATTAAGGGTAAATAAACATCATGTAAATAGAGATAGAAAAAGAAATTCATGGGAAGACAAAACCAAACACTTTCCAATAAATTTTTTATTACGTTTTTGGAAACAGGATTTCCAGAAAGTGTAGTTGCATAACAAGTTCCCAGTCCTTGGGGGTGTCACCAGAAAAAGATTTGTCCCTGTGTTTGGAATCAAGAAAAGACTTGTGTATGAACTCTGACCAGACAATTGTCCTCAATGATCCATGCTGGTCTGAAGTGGGAGGATAGTCAAGAACATCTGGGACATATTATATGCTAAAGTTGTTATTACATAAGAAGACTGTCGGGTTAATTCAAACATAAATTCCAAGCCATTCCAACCACAATCAATTCATTATGTTTCCACTGCACCTTCTCCTCCTTGATATTTCAAAAATACTAACCAGCACATAAATGGCCAAAATGAAAGGGCCAGAGGAAGTACTGTCTCACCTGTCATCTCAGAGATTGGGGAGGCAGAGATAGGAGGTTCTCCAGTACAAAGTCAGCATCCCTAAATTTAGGAGAGAATAAGCAACTTAGTGAGACCCTGTCTGTAAATACAAGTACACAAAGTGAAAAGATATTGGCTCAGGGGATATTTGACCATAGGCCAAACATGTGCTGGCAGACAAAAAAAGAAACCTCACCTAATTTAGAAAATTCCTGAAGTCCTGTTGAGTGCATTCCTCTCAGAAATCATTGCACTAAGATAAGCTTCCAGAAAGTCACTTTTGTTGAGCATTCCATCATTCACTTCCATCCAAAATCTTCTAAACTTGTGTTGCTCCTTCACAAAGAAATGCCTAAGTTTGTAAAAAATGCTCCTGGATAATGACAGCAAATCATGAGACAACTACATATTCCAAGTGGAACAGGTTGGCATCCAGCCAGTTGAGATTGAAGGACATGGAGATTCCAGGCTCGTTCAGGAGAGTGCACTTGGTTTTACTTCCCAGGGCTGTTTATAGGTCTTGGTAGCAATAGATTCCAATAAGTGCATGCAGGTCATGGGTGATGTCACAGAGAGGCAGACTGACAGCAGAATGATGTCACAGTGCCCATGGCAACCACAGACTCTTTTGGTCCTGGTCCTTTCTGACAGACACTCAAAGCAAGCACCAGCTCAGCTGTGATGTTAGGAGGGAAGACTCACATAGGCAGCCCCAGGGGCCTGGTATTTTCAAGAAATGCAATCCCAACTTATTCACCCACTGAAAGGGGAATGAGGGTGTGTTGGGGGTATGGCCCATCTGGCCTATGAGTGGTCCAGTTCCTTCCTGGTCAAGGGACCTTGATGAAAACTGACAGCCCCACACTACCCTCCAGGACTGCTAGGTGGCACCGCCTTTGTTTGTTAGCACCAGGCAAGCTGGCAGGCTGATGAAGCCAGTTCTGCTGCAGACTGTTGGTCCCCACCATGTCTAGTGGCCAGGGAAGCCCCCTGCCCCCCAAGCATGTCCAATTGCTCAGTGGAGGATCACTGAGGAAGACACTGGACAAAGCAGCATTGATCTTGCTCACAGCTCCTCCAAGTCTGGGCTCACCCACTATATTGCTCACTCAGGGAACTGGCCTATGGCCCTCAGAGTCACTCACAGTGATGGCCATTGCCAACTTCAGACGTAGGACTGGGGTTTCTCCAGTGCAACTTGCTGGTTTAGGTGATGATTGAGTTGGAAAACATCCCACAAATTCTTGAAGGGTGCTCCTCCTTTCCTACAGTACCCAAATAGGTGACAACTGGAACCTGTGATGTTGTACTTCTAGAGGAACTGTAGATGTAGCTCAGTGGTAAATCACCACTTTGTTCAATCTAAGTATAGAGAGAAACTAATCAAAGTGTCTTAAGTTGAATGAATGGGAAGTACAAGCAAATATTCAAAGAAATAATCTGTTAGTTGTTTTTCAAAAAGTAAATATGGTGTCTGTTTAATTTCAGGCTTTCCTCAATAGTCATAAACACAGATCATTATTACATATAACATAACTCAGGAGATTCCTTGATTTGTTTCAAAACATGAATTTATTCCCATTTTATACAAAATATCATGCAAAAATAATTTAACCAAAGATAATGGATACATGTTTTTTAAAAAGAAAATTTCCAGGATACATTTGGAAGTAATCCATCAACTGGAAAAATGAAAAAGAAAAATACTAAATCTATATTAGTCAAGGTCAGGGAAAATGTCATATATATTTCAGTCATTTCCTACAAGCCAAAGAAGTAAGTTTTTAAAAAATGTGAAGGATAAGATTCCATAACAGGAAAAAGTTCAGTAAAATGTGGTACTTTTTCCTTGTAGAAACAAAGAGAAATCAATAAGAATAATTCTTCTGTAAACAATATTCAATTTTATTTTAAAAAGTTAAAATCCATCAGATTGCTCTCTCCTAAGATATCTTTACACAGCCCTTGTAACAAAACTATTCATTAAATATTTAAAAGAAATAAGTCCAATAATATAGAAAATAGTATAATGAGATTCTTTCAACATAACCATAAATCAGAATTAAAGGAAAATAGCTAAACTACAATTAGTTGCTCATCATCCTGTATGTAAACCCACATGAAGACATTTAACTCTGAATATTCTGTCCCTTGCCTTTCATCCATACAAAGTATGCAGATGATGTATTTCTTCGTGTCTCTTACTTTAAATGTAAAGCATGTATGTGAACTCTCTGCTTCATAATCCAGATTTACTCTCTTTTTTATCATGTTTTCAATTTGTTTACTTTTGGAAATTGAGTAATTATCAGAAATGTCTTATTCAGCTAGACATTATCTTTAACTGAAAGATAACTATAGGCTGAAAGTTTTGAAAAATAAATAGCTTGAGCAATTTTTTCTATAGTAGGATTAAGATCAGTGATAAATTACAAATCTAAGAGCAAAAGAATTTCTTAACCTTTATGCTTACTTAGAAAACATTACTTAAAAAGTAAGTGACATTAGAAACAAAACCCTAATGATGCACAAGGAAGCAGAGTAATTCCTAGAAGTTACATATTCCTAAAAATATGAGTAAAAATAAAGTTAAAAAGAATTTAAAAGGAAAAAACAAAACAGGAATGCATGCAAACAATACTATAAAAACATATAACTGAAATTCAAGTTCAAACATTTTGATGCTATGAAGGTATATCATAACTTTTGTCCTCCTGAGCTGTTTTCCATACCAAAACCACCTAGGATGGCATTTTACCTGAGATTTAAAAGCTTGTAACTGTAATTGAAGCTCATTAATCTTTGCCTTTTTTTCTGCAATTGAGTCAGAGATTATTAGTTTTTGGTAAATTCTTTCAAACTGAAAAGAAAAGGAAAGAAATTTGGAAATGAAAAACACTATCTGCATATAAAATATATGTGATCAGCCAATAGAACATACATTTCTGAATTGGTTTGGTAAAAGGAGTGGTAGATTGTGTGATTAGTCATCTACATCCTTTCTCTAGGTCTCTCAAGTTCCCAGGAAAATCGTTCATTTACAAGGGAGCAGACAAAGTCAGAGGAGGAATCTATGACCTTCTCTCAGCAAAACAAACTTACTCATAGCTATCTATCACCATGGATGACTTCTTTCAAGTCCCTAAATGTCATTGTGAATTTGTGTGAAAGTAAGAGAATAAAGCATTATATTGAATTCCTCCCTGTCCCTACCTTTATAACCTTATATTGAAATTTACCTGAAGTTTATCAGAATGATTAAAAAATTTCCTTTTCAACATAGGAAACATATTAGTTACTTGCTCTTTTCTTATAATAACATATCTCCTAGTACCTTTGAGAGATTAATGGTAAGATGATCTTTCAATGTCCCTAGTGCTATACCTTCTGAGAAGAAGCAGACAATAAAATTTGGGGAATCCAAAGGTTTTTCTAATTTATATAGCCACTCATCACAAGTTTCCACCTTGCATTCAAATACTCCCATTCTGCCATCATCAGGATTGAAAATCTCTCTTAAGAAAATTGAATTTAAATACGATATGGTCTCATAATCAAGAATAAGTATTTAGTTATTTTTTAAAAAAGAAATTCATTAAAAGAAGATACAACTACTTCACCAATGTAGCCTCAACCTTTAAACACAGTCAAACCTCAACTAGAAAAATAACAATATATAACCCAACAGTACACAAAGAACTATTGCTTGTATTTAGTTTAGAAAGGGACCTTATTTTGTCATAACAGAAAGAGGCATTTAGTAGTCTAAAGCTAGATATGAGACTAAAAAAGTGAAATTTCTGCCCTTCCAAGTATGAGTCACTCAGATGAAACCACATCACCTTCCTAAAATTAAAGTTTATATATCACTTTCCAGTTTTTATAATGGGCTACTTTTAGAGAGATTTAGGAGCATGGCAAAACTGAGCAAAAGTTGGAGGTACTGTATATTCCCATATCCCCAGCATAAGCATATAGTCAATTCCATACTTGAATATTAAAGAAGAGAAAGCATTTTAAAGCTTTATAATGAAAAACCTGTGAAGTAATAAATATTGTTTTAATTCCCATTTATAAATGAGGAAAGTAAATCACAGTCCACTGATTCTCACTCTCAATCTTTGTTTCCAGATGAAGATCATAGAAACTAACAGGTAAAAACTGCCCAGTGTCTTTCAGCTCACCTATACCACAGGAATGTGAGAACTACTGCAGATTTTCCAAACCTCCCCTACAATGACATAAGTAAAAACATGCAAATCCTAAACCTAATGTAAGAAATTTACAACCCCAATCACATTCAGAGGTCAACCCAACTCCTCCTGCCATGTGAGACTTTCCAAGGTACAAACAGAATCAATTGTTTCAACACCCTGCTACATTCTCAGCCCTCTGTATTCATATCATGATTACAGGCCCTTCTTCTTACCCCTCACAATATAATCTTATGTTTTGTATTCAAAGACAACTTTTTCAGAGTTTTTAGCCAGTTCTCACTTTTCTAAGCTGTTGAACTGCATTCACTTCAGTGTCCACCACAATTTCACTACATTTCCCTCTAAAAATGGTGACTTTCCAAATTCTAAATCATAGCCTCACATATGGTAGTAACTCCACAGCTGTGCAATTCAACTGGTCACAAATGTTTAAATATAAATTTAATTAACAAATGTCAATTAAATTTAAAAACCTGTATCCAAAGTCACACTGGCCATTGAGAAGGACACAACAGACACACTGACTGTCATGTCAAACAAAATATAATGTGAAACATTCCAATCTCTCATAAGGGACATGTCTGCTCCACAGCATAAATACTTGCAAATTGAATATGCCTCCATATACAATGTCTTTTCTGTATGGTCCAGTCCAAGAACATCTGCTCCTTATCCTACTCCTGATTGTTCCTCTCAACTTCTTTCATGTTGGCATCCTATAGGATTTTCCTCACTCCTCTGTTTGTGTCATTTCAATTTCTCATAAGATAAAATTTTCCACAGCACCATTCATAAACTGGTGACTTCCAAATCCCTATCATGAGCACATTTTCTCATCTAAATTCCAGATTACTAATCCACCCACAAATGCATTTTCACTTGTTTAATTTAAAATGTTCAAGTAAAACAAAAAATTAAAAACAATAAAACCTTTTCAAACCCAAACTTAATTTCTTCCCTTTACAAAACTTGATTTTTGAACACAGCTATTCTTTGTAAATGACAATTCAAAAAATATGACTCCTCTACACTTAAACTTCTAGAGGCCTCCTTATAATCTTGGTATGAATATCAAAGTACCCCCTGGCATCTGTCCCCAATGTATTTTTCATACTACAATAAATATCAAACAGGATGCCTAGGACATTTTAGAAGGTAAGCTGCTGGATGGAAGTAAAACTTTTAAGCAGAACATGTCCAGTGGTTCTAGTAAGCAGTCTGGTAGTGAACTAAAAACAAACACCCCAACTCCATGAGGAGTACCAGTGACAAGGTCAGAGAAAGACTGAATGCCACTGAATGATTCCTGGAAAAAACATATATCATACCAGGTTTAAAGGACTTGAAGTGCTAGCTGAGAAATGTAGCTAGCATTTCAAACAGAGAAAAAAGCAATGCACAGATGAAATACAAGCAATCCTTCTCAGGGACACAAAAAATGTATCAAAGCATTTGTCGAGATGAAGCTGGAGATATACAGAGGAAAAAAAGGTTTTTTCCACAAGTATAATTTTTAATATTCTATTTTATTAATTTATTTACATTTTTGTAATAAACCAGATACTTTTTATCTTATTAGTTTCACATGACAGAATGCATTTATACATTTTGAAATATCATAAAAAAATGAAGTGTAGTCTCTCATTTTTCTTATTAAACTAATTGTAGTTTCATGTCATTCATGCAGTCATATTTGTACATGAGGTAAAAATAACTGTTTCATTCTACTATCATTCCACAAGAATAAAAATCCCCCTATCTTTGCTTCCCTCTACCTAATATTAAGTGATTCTATTATTTCCTATTTCCCCCTCCCACTTATTGTGACTTAGCATACATATAACAGAAAACATTTGGACTTTGGCTTTTTGGGGTTTGGTTTATTTCACTTAGCATATTTTTTAACTCCATGTATTCACCAGCAAATGCCAGATTTTTTTTTCTTTTTAAAGCTGTGTAATATTCCATGGCATGCTCTCTATCTACCATATTTTCTTTATCCATTCATCTGTTGAATGGCATCTAGATTGTTTCCATATTTTAGCTGTTGTGAATTGAGCTGCTATAAACATTGGTATGACTGTGGCACTGTAAGTCCTTTGGGTATAAACAGAGGAGTGGGATTGGTGGGCCAAATGGTTGTTCTATTCCAAGTTTTCTGAGGAATCTCCCTACTTCCTTTCATAGTGGTTGCACCAATTTTCATTCCCACCACCAATGGATGAGTATGCCTTTCTCCCCACATCCTCAACAACATTTATTCTTGCTTAATTTATTGATAATTGCCAATCTGATTAGAGTGAGATAAAATCTTAGAGTAGTTTTTGTTTGCATTTTCATAATTGCTAGAGATATTGAACATTTTTATATATATGTTGAATTATTGTACACCTTCTGTGAAGTGTCTGTTCAGTTCCTTAGTAAATTAATTGTTTGTGTTATTTGTTTTTTTGGTGTTAAGTTTTTTGAGTTCTTTAAATAGCCTAGAGATTAATAATTTTTCCAAGGTTCATGCGGTAAAGATTTTCTGTTAATCTGTAGACTCTCTCTTCACATTATCGATTGTTACTTTTGCTGAAAAGAAGCTATTCAGATTGAGACCATTCCATTTATTGATTCTTAATTTAACTTCTTGTGCTTTAGGTGTCTTCTTAAGAAAATCATATCCTTCACCAGCATAGTAAGGATTTGGACCTACTGTTTCATCTAGGAGTCCCAGGGTCTCTGTTCCAGTGCCCAAATCTTTGATCCACAGTGAGTTGAGTTTCATGCAGGGTGAGAGATGAGGGCTTAATTTTATGTTGGTACATGTGACTTTCCAGTTTTACCACCATCATTTGTTGAATGAGGTATCTTTTCTCAGAGAATACTTTTGATGCCTTTACCTAACATGAGATTGCCAATGTCAGCACATCATTGTAGATTCATAGATATAAATTGTTGGTGTAAACTTACTGATATAATCTGGAAGATGTATATTTGTCAACATTTACCCATGGGTGTAGCTTGAAAGATTTTGACCTATTAGACTAGATTCTTTCATATTGATCTGTCAGGGTAGATGCATCAATATTAATCTATCAGGATAGATTCATTGATATTGACACATTGGGTAGATTTTTCAATATTGACCTGAAGGGGTAGGTTTATAGATATTTACCCATTGGGATACATTAATCAACATTGGCCCATTGGGATAGATTCACAGATAAAGACCCATCAAGTAACATTCATTGATAACCACCTTTTGGGGTAGACTCATTTTTATCGACCCTTCAGTTTAGATTCATTGATATTGACTTGTCAGTGTAGATTCATTGATATCCACTTGCCAGTGTAGATTTGTCAAGGTCCACTCATCATGGTACACTCATCATTATCAACCTGTCAATGCAGATTGCTCAATATTGACCATCAGGGTAGATTCTTCCATATCAACTCTTCTTGTAGGATTTATCATTTCTGACCCCTTGGTGTAGATTTTTCAAAATTGTCTTGTCAGTGTAGATTGTTTAATATTGACTCAATATTGATGTGTTAATATCATTTTCTCAATGTAGATTTGTCAATATTCACTTGATGGAATAGATTAGACAAAGTTGATTCATCATTGTGTATTCATCAACATAAGCCTATCATGGTAGAATTGATTATATCAGATCAATTAGGTAAATTTGTCAATATCTATTCATGAGTAGAGATTCGTAGATATCAACTTTTCAGGGAACATTTGTCAATATTGACCTGTCAATGTGGATTCATTGATATCAACCCTTCAATGTAGATTCATCAATGTCAGCCCACATGGGTAGATTTATTGATATTGACTGGTTGGGTTAGGTTTGTCAATATCGACTTAGATAGATTTGTCAATATAATCTCAACTGTTTAGATTGGTCAAAACCTACTCAACAGTGTAGATTCATCGATATGGACCTATAGGGGTAGATTCATTGGTATCTACCTGTTGGGATAGTTTTATTTATATAGACCCTTTGTTGTAGATTCATCAATATTGATTAATCTGGGTAGATTTGTTCATATCAACCCAACTTGATAGATTCCTCAATATCAACTTGGATGGTTTGATTCATTGATATCAATTTGACTGCTTAGATTTGTCAACATTGACTTGGTGTAGAACCAGGAATAATGATATATTGGGGTAGATTCATTAATATTAATTCATCATGGTAGATTCCTCAATATTTACCTCTTGGGGTAGGTTCATTGATATTGAATCTTCAGAGTAGATTGTTTGATATAGACTCGACAGGGAAAATTTGTTAATGTTGACCAATCAGGAGAGAATCCACAATATTGATGCTTACTGTAGATTTGTTGATATCAAACTGTTACTTCAATTTGTCAATGTAAACTCAATGGAGAAGATTCCTTGATATTCACTCATTGGCATAGATTCAATGATACCAATCCTTTGGGAAAGATTTATCAATATTGGTATGTGAATATGAATTGTTTAATGTAGATTCATCGCTATTGACCCATTGAGATAGATCCTTCAATATCGACTCTTCTGAGTATATTCATTGATATTGACCCATTATTAGAGATTTATCAATATTGACCCTTCAGTATAGATTTGTCAATATCAGCACATTGGGATAGATTTATCAATATTAGCTCTTCAGTGCATATTCATCAATATTGACTTGTCTCTGTATATTTGTCCATATTGACCCATTGGGTTAGATTCATTGATATTGAATTGATGAGGTATATTCATCAATATTAACTGTAGGTGTTGATTCATTGATATTGATGATTCTTTGATTGATATTGACCTGTCAGGGTAGATTAAACAATATTGACTCTTCAGTGTAGATTTGTCCATATCAATTCAGTGGGTTAGATTCATTGATATCACCTGGATGGGGTAGATTCATTGATATTAAACAATAGGTGTTGAGTCATCCAAATCAACTTATTGGTGTAGATTTATTGATATTAAAATGACAGGGTTGATTCATCAGATATTGACTTGTCAGCATCAATTAGTAGATGTAGTTTCATCTGTGTCAAACACATGGGATACATTCATCAATATTGACTCTGCCAGGTAGATGTGTCAATATCGACCTGTGGGGTAGATTTGCTGATATTGACTCTTTGTTGTGGATTTGTTGATATTGAATCATTGGTGTAGATTTGTTCATATAAACTTATCAGGATAGATTCATTGAACTTGACTTAACTGGGCATATCCATCAACATTGACTCATCAGCGTAGAATCTTTAGTATCGACACATGGGTCCTGATTTGTCAATATTGACTCAAATATTTAAATTCATTGATATAATATTGAAGGTGTAGATTTATCATTATCTACCAATCAGGGTAGATTGCCTGATGTTGATTCATTAATATCAATTCTTCAATGTAGATATGTCAATATTCATGGTGTAGATTTGTCAATATCTTCTCACTTGTATACATATGTTGATGTCAACCCATCATTGTAGACTCATCAATTTTGACTTTTTGGGTTATATTCCTTGATATCTACTTGCCCATGTGGATTTGTTGATATCGATCTGTCAATATCAACTTTGTAGGGTATATTATTTGATATTAACTTGTTTTAAAGGTTCATCAATTTAAATGTTTTAATGTCAATTTATCCATATAGGTTTGTCAATATCAACTCACCAGTGTACATTTGTCAATATTAAGAGGTGAATGTAGATTCTTCGATATTCACAAGTTCATGTAGATTTGTCAATATCAACTCATTGGGGTAGATTTTATCAAGCAGTCATTATGAATTCTCTGCTATTGACTAAACTGTGTATAATCATTGATGTTGACTCATCTACGTAGATTCATAAATATCAACTTGTCAGTGTAGATATATCAGTATTGATTGGTTGAAATCAAATCATCAATTTAGATTCATAGATATCAACTATTATATCAACTAATCTACTAGGTAGATTCATTTATATGGACCCATCCAAGTAATTTCATTTATATTGACCCAATGAGGTAGATTTATCAATATCAACATGTTGAAAACTGTTTGACAATGTAGATTCATTGATACTGACTGATCTGTGTACATTAGTTCATATCAATCTGCCTGGATATTCATTGATATCAGTTCATCTGTGTAGATTTGTCAGTATCAACACATCAGGTTTGATTGTTTGATATCAGCTTTTCAATATTAATTCTTCATATTAGATTGGTTGATATCAACTAGAGTAGAATCATCAGTATCAATTTGCTGGTATGGATTCATCAATATTAACATGGTATAGTTGGTATAGATACATCAATTTCAAGCAATTGATGTGAATTCACTGATATTGACCCATCAGTGTTGATTTATTGATATGGATCCATTGGGGTAGATTAATCAATATCAATTTGATGGGATAGATTCATTGACATTGACTCATAGGTGTTCAGTCATTAATATGGACCAGTAATGGTAGATTTGTCAAAATCAACTCTTGTGTACATTTGTTGATATTGACTCATCAGTGAAGATTCATTCATAATAACCTATCAGGTAGATTTGGCAATATCAACTTGATTGGGTAAATTCATCAATATGAATTTGTCATTCTAGGTATATCAATTTTGATATGTCAATATTGACTCTTTAATGAAGATTCATCAACATTGACTCATCAGTGAAGATTTATCAGTATTGACCCACAGGGGTAGATTTGTAGATATCGACTCAATGATGTAGACTCATCAATATCAATTTAAAGGTGTAGATTCATTGATATTGACCCATCAGTGTAGACTCATTGATATTTACTCAAAGGTGGAGATTAAATGACGTTGACTGGTAGGGGCACATTGATCAATATTGACTTGTTGGGGTATATTTGTCAATATCCACACATTGGGTAGATTCATCAATATCCACTTATCAGTGTAGATTCATCAATATTGCCATGTTGAGGAAGATTGTTTAATATTGATTTGTCCATATTGATTCTTTGATATATATTTGTCAAAATTGACTCTTTCGGGTAGATTTGTCATTATTGACCCATTGGGGTAGATTTGTTAATAATCAGTTTGACTGGTTAGATTTGTTGAAATTGATTTGATGATTCTAGATTCATCAATAATGACCTGTGAGAGATCCAAGATGGTGCATAAGAGGGAGATTGCATTCCTTGTTGCTCCATAACTCAGGATTCAATGAGAAGGAAATCTGTATCTTTGTGAGGTAGTCTCTGCTGCTCATTTACCCCCTGCTGTTTACCCCATTTGTCCACTGTTATCACCTGTCATCTGCCAGCATATTGCCTATTTTGAGTGTAGATCACCCACTGACTACTGCCTATCATCCACCATTTGCCTGTTTGCCTGCCTCTTCCCTGCCTTTCACCTACCCATCACCCACCTTCAAATGTCCACATGCCAATCATCCATTGTTAGCATATGGGCTGCCTGCAGACCCCCAGTGGATTACCTGCTGAACACTATTGCCTGGAAGTCCACTGTCACAATACCCAGAGGTTTGGTTACATATGGCTGCCACCATTTTGGGACAACAAACATGACCTACAGGACCCCCAGCCAGACTGAACACACTATGTCTCCAGGACCACTGACCTGACTGACTGTGTCCCCCAAACTCGGCACCTGCACCTGCACTGCAGCTCTCCATTTGCCAACACATTTTGAAGCCAGTTTAGCCATCTTGGACTATCCTGGAAGTGAAAGCCACCATCTTTAGGTGGGGCAATACCACCCTGAGATACCTGCTGCAGACTGTAAGCTCATTGTCAAGTACCTTTGTTTCATCAGGCTACTGAAGACTGACAGGTGTGAATAGTATATGATTGTTATAGTGTAGATTTTTTTCTCCTTTTGAAATTTTTTATGTTTTTATTTCTTTATTTTTCTCACTCTATTTCCTTTTGTTTACCTGTTTCCTCAGAGTCTCTTTCTTCCTTTTCTCTTGCTAACAACCAACTTCTTTTGATTCCACTTTTACTCTTCCTATAATCTAGTATTTCTATAAACTCTAATTTATTCCATTAATGGTTACATCCTACATCCCTCCCCATCCTCTTTGTCTACCATTAGAAATTGTAGGTCTCATTGAAAATCTATTTGGCATATTGTAGATAATAATCAAACTCATTCTCTCTGTTTTTTATGACAACACTGTTAACGTCTTCATAGGAGGTATTTGGTATAGTACTACATATTATCTGTACTGAGTGCTGCAAATATTGATCTCCCCCTTAAAAAAGAGGTTTTAAAAACTTTCAGGGTCATTCTAAGTCTATAGGGGGGAAACTGCTATACCCCAGATCTGCACTGCTAGAGAGGACGATACATGATCAACATGAAAAAAACTAGGGAAGAAAGTAATCCAAACAAACAAAGATTCCATATTAATAGAATCCAATGACAGTATAGTAGATGAAATGACAGGGAAAGAGTTCAGAATATACTTAATTAAAATGATTTGTGAAGCAAAGGATGAGATAAGAGAGCAAATGTGTGCAATGAGCAATCACTCCAATAAACAGTTGAAAGAGCAACTGCAGGAGGTAAAAGATCAACAAAGTGTTAGAGATTCTCAAAAAGAAAACCAAACAGAAATTCTTGAAATGAGGAAAACAATAAACCAAATAAAAACCTCAATGGAATGCAGCACCAACAGACTAGATCACTTGGAAGGCAGAACCTTGGATAAAAATTAATATTGAAAATATGGTGATGAAACAGAAAAGATAGTAAGAAATTATGAATGGAATATCCAAGACTATGGAATATCATTAAAAGACCAAATTTAAGAATTATCAGGATTGAGGAAGGCACAGAGCTGCACACCAAAGGAATGAACAACCTATTCAATAAAATAATATCTAAAAAGTTTCCAAACATGAAGAAACAAAATGGAAAGTCAACTACAAGAGACTTACAAATTTACAACAGATCAACGCCAAGGTACATTATAATGAAAATGACTAACATCCAAAATAAAGATAGAATTTTAAAGACTTTGAGAGCAAAGCACAAATTACATGTAGGGGAAACCAACATGGATATCAGCAGATTTCTCAGCCCAGAACCTAAAAGCTAGAAGGACTGGGAACAACAGATTTGAAGCTCTTAAAGAGCATGATTGCCCAGCAAGAATCTTTTACCCAACAAAACTTTCAGATTTGAAGACAAAATAGAATCCTTCCATGATAAACAAAAGTTAAAAGTATTTACAAATAGAAAGTCTGCACTACAGAACGTTCTCAGCAAGATATTTTATGAGGAGGAAACTAAAAACAACAATGTAGTTCAGCAAAGGGAAGAACTACCCTAAAGGAGAAGTCAATCAAAGTAGAAACCAAGTCAAGTTAAAAACCAAAAATAAGCCACAATATCTGGTAATACAAATCATATCAAAGTAATAATCCTGAATGTTAATGACCTAAACTCATCAATCAAATTTTTCTGTTTCAAAATAGTTATGATTTTTTCAATCTACATGTTAAGTTAGGAAGAATAACCCTTTGTGGTATGAGCTGTAAATATCTCCCTTATTTGTCTTTTCTAAAATTTTTTTTATGATGCAACTATCCATAAAAATAGATTTTTATGTAACACAATGTAACAGTGAAATAATTTATGACTTGGGGATTTTGACTCATGCAAGGTTAGATAGTTCTTGGTAACTTCAGATAAACATAGAAGAAAAGTTTTCTTCTTTTTATTTATTGCTTGTGTTATTTGAAAAATACATTTTGCATATCTGGAATTTATCATGATATATAGAGTGAGGCAGGGATATTACTTTATTTATCACTATAAAATTTATTGAAAACATCTTTTTCCCAGTGATTTGAGATGATGTTCTCTTTATATATTCAATTTCTATGTGTATCTGAGTATACTTACTTCATGGCATTCTGTTTTGCTAATAGAACAGCTTGATACTATTAAATTATTTAAGCTTTCAAAAAAATGCCTTAATGTGTTTTAGTGCTGGTCCCTTTTCTGTGTTACTTTTTCACTAAATTTAGCATCAGGTGATATAGCTTAAAACTGTGAAGCTTTCATTGAGTTTTTGCTAAATTTACAATTTAATTTACAAAATAATATGGCCCTTCTATTTGTTAAAGGCTTTTTTTTGGCTTCAGTGGTATTTTAATTGAAATTTTTAATAGGTCTCAATTTTTATTGACAAACATTAATATATTTTATTACTGTTATATATGAAAACTTTTCTTCCATTAAATCTTTCTAAATATTGTTTGAATATATGTAAACTACTGATTTTTGTATGTTGATTTTGTACTTGGTAATATAATTGAGTTATCTAACTGTTTACATCGGTTACTAATAAAATACTGTGAATCTTGAAAAGAAAAAAAAGAAGCATAGTTGCACTTGAGTCAGTTACTAGAATATTTAGTGCAGCATATTTATATAATAATAAATTGGAAACCCAAATAGACCAATAAGTGACTGGCCAAATAATATTATAATATCAATTATTATGGTTTGGAATCACTATAATTATATAGTGTAAGAATAGTTCATACAAAAATGTGACATATTGTTCAAAGGGAAAAGCAAGTTGCAAAATACTACAATAGTGTGATTCTATGTATGTAAAAGAGAAAAATTGTTTGTGTACATTTGTATGCATTTCTTTGTGTAACTTGTAAATTGAATAAAGATGACACAGTTGGAAAAAAAATGAGGACCTAGCCTTCTCATGTTAATAATGCTGTCAATATTTCTTTCTTCACAATAAGTGTTCTGAATGTACAGTTTGAAGATAATACACATCTTTGGTCTTCTGTCTTGGACAAGCACCTGCCCCTAAGGAACAATTACCAAAGATTTATATAAAATACCAAGTTCCACCAGACCTGATATGGTGGAACTCTGCACCTTTGATTACTTAGGATAGGGGATATGCTGCTCTTCTTACTCCTATAGGTCCTGTCTGGATTTCTTCCAGATGTGTGAGACTTGACAACCTTCATGAGATGGCATCAAGGACTTCACATTCTGATTCCCTAATTGCATTTGACCCTGGATGAAAAGGATTCTGATTCAAAGGAGAAACCTCTGATAAGAGCAAGAGACTGAAGAGACCCTCTGTCTTCTAATCATCCAGTGACTTGGAGGAATATAAAAAAAATAACAATACCTGCTCAACAAATGCTAACCCAGATGGGTTTAGAGTGTAATTTGGAAAATTTGGTTTCAGTTCTTTTTGCCGAACTACCCAAAATTCTATAACTATGCTGGCTACTAATGTGTTATTTCTCTGTTATTGTATCCCTGTTGGTGGTGCCTCCATACTTAGCAGAAATTGTTAATTCTTCTGAAATTTGTATCATCAAGCTATTCTTGATAATTGGCTGCTATTTATTATTTGCTGTTGCATCATATAGGATGCCAAGATTTTAACAATACGTGTCATTTTAATTTAACTGATAATAATAACCACATTCAAAAGGAATTGGATCATCTTAAAGACATTGTAAAGAAGGTGTAAAAAGATGATTGAGATTGGGATTTATTTGGTTGGTTAACCTCATGGCTGCCAAATTTTACATGGATCAAACAGCATTTTATTGGAGAATATTTATTGATACATGCTTTATTATGCTGTGTTGCTATTTGCCAAAGTTTGCCTTGCTTTCTCCCTCCACCTTCCTTAATGATAAGACAAGTCATGTCTATTCAAAATGCCATAAAAAACAAAAAAAGAGGAGTTGTAGGGATTTTAGGTCAGTCAATATACAGAGGAGCAAAAGTATTTTGAGTTGAGCAATATCCTCAGGAAAAATGGCACGCTGTTTGAATGGCTTAGAAATGATCTCTAAATCCTCTGTCCTTGAGGCTTGGAGACATTATCTTATTATAAAAACATTTGGTACTAGTGGACTCTAAGAAGCATGAAAGTTATATGATCTGCACATGGGCAAAGCTAACTGAACTATGTAACCTAGACAACTTGATATGACCTGGAATGGATAAAAAATGGGACTGATTTTCCCATGAGAGCCACTTCTTGCTCTTTGCCATCCTGAGTGCTTGCCTCTTTATTAGCTCTCTCCTTAACCCTTATAGCTAGATGCCAATTAACTTTTACAGAAATTCTGAAAAAAAAGATAAATATTTGAAATGAGAAAAAAAATAAATTAAATAAACTCAATGGAAAGCGTCACCAACAGACTTTATCACTCAGAAGATAGAACTTCATAAAACAAAGAGAAAATATTTAATCTTGAAAATAAAGTTGACCAAACAGAGAAGATTGTAAGATATCATGAATGGAATATCCAAGAAATATGGGATTCGATGAAAACACCAAATTTAAAAATTATTGGGATTGAGAAAGGCACAGAGATACAACCCAAAGGAATGAATGATATTTTCAATGAGATAGTATCCAAAAATTACCCAAACCTATAGAATAAAATGGAAAATCAAATACAAGAGGCTTACAGAATATGAAATGCACAAAATTATAACAGATCCACACCAAGGCATATTAAAATAAAAATGTTTAACATTCAGATATAGATAGAATTTTAAAGGTGTCAAAAGAAAAGCATCAGATTAAATATAGGAGAAAACCAATACATATATTATCAGATTTTTCGCCCCATACCCTAAATGCTAGGAGGCCAGAAACAGTTTTTTCAAGCTCTTAAAGAACATGGTTGCCAAAAAAGAATCTTATACCCACCAAAACTAACTTTCATATTTAAGAATAAAATAAAATCCTTCCATGATAAACAAATGTTAAAATAATTTGCAAATAGAAAACCTGTGCTACAGAACATTCACAGCAAAATATTCCATGAGTCGGGAATGAAAACAACAATTTAAGTCAGGAAAGGGAGAAAGTACCCTAAAAGTAAAGCCACCATAAAAGGAAAACCAAGCCACATTAAAAACTAAAATTAAGCCAAAATTACCAGAAAACAAATTGTATCTCAATAATAACCCTGAATTTTTTATGGTCTAAGCTCATCAATCAAAAGGTGTAGACTGGCAGATTGGATTAAAAAGAAAAACTCAACAATATGCTGCCTTCAAGAGACTCATCTCATAGAAAAAGACATCAACATACTAAAACTGAAAGGATGGGAAAAAACATAACTTGCACATGGAATCAGGAAAAAGTCGGGGTTACCCAGGTAAAGTGGACTACAAGTCAAAGTTAGTCAGAAGGGAGGAAGAAGAACATTTCTTACTGCTAAAGGGAACCATCATTCAGGAAGTGATAACAATTATAAATATTTATGTTCCAAATAACAACACAACAATGTACGTCAAAGACCACAATACAATAATTCTAGGTGACTTAAACACACTGCTCTCACCACTGGACAGATATTACAAACAGAAACTGAACAAAGAAACCATACAACTCAATAACACAATCAATAACTTAACCTAACACATATATATAGAATACTTATCCACCAATGAGCAAATACATTTTATTCTCAGTAGCACATAGATTTTTCTCTAAAATAGAACATGTATTATGCCACAAAGCAGTCCCTAATAAATACAAAAAATATAAATACTACATTTTCATCAGATCATAATGGAATAAAATTAGAAATCAATGACAAATTAAAAAACAGAAACTATCCCAAAACCTGGAGACTAAGAAATATGCTACTTAATGTAGCATGGATAACAGAAAATGTAAGGGAGGAAATAAAAAAATTATTAGGAGTAAATGAGAATGACAATACAACATATCAAAATCTCTGGGGCACTATGAAAGCAGTACTAAGAGGAAAATTCATTGCATGCAGTGCACTAAAAGAAAGAATAAAAAGTCAACATCTAAATGACCTAACACTCCACCTCTAAGCCCTAGAAGAAGAAAGGAAGAACAACATCAAAATCGTAGAAGACAGGAACTAATTAAAATCAGAGCTGAAATCAATAAAATTGAAACTAAAGGAACAATTCAAAAAATAGACAAATCTAAAAGTTGGTTCTTTGAATAAATAAACAAAATAGATAAAACCTTAGCCACACAATAAAGAGTAGAGAGAGAAAACTCAAATTAATAAAATTCATAATAATAAACAAAATATCAGGACAGACATCATTGAAATATATAACATAATTAGAACCTACTTTGAAAATCTGTACTCCAACAAAAGAGAAAATATTGTAGACATTGACATTTTTAGAAACATGGTCCTCCTAAACTGAATCAGGAAGTCTTACACAATTTAAACATACTAATATTCAGTACCAAAATAGAAAAAGCCATCAACAGTTTACCAACAAACAAAAGCCCAAGACCAGATGAAACCTCAGTTGAGTTATACAAGACCTTCAAAGAAAAGTTCATTCCAATAATTCTCAAAGTATTCCAGGAAAAAGAAAATGAGGGAACCCTTCCAACTCATTCTATGAAGCAGTTAAACTCTGATATGAAAACCAGATAAAGGCAAATCAAGGAAAGAAAATTTTAGACTGATATCTTTGATGAAAATAGATGCAAAAATCCTTAATAAAATTTTAGCAAATCTCATACAAAAACATATAAAGAAGATAGTGCACCATTATCAAGTTGGGTTCATACCAGGGATGTGAGGTTGTTTCAACATCTGTAAATCAATAAGTGTAATTCATCACATCAATAGACTTAAGTTTATGAATCATATGATTATTTCAATTGGTGCAGAAAAAACATTTGATAAAATACACCACAATTTTATGCTCAAATCACTAGAAAAAATACACTAGTAGAAACATTCTCAACATTGTAAAGGTTGCCTATGCTAAGCCCACAGAAAACATCATTTTTAATGGAGAAAAACTGAAAACATTCCCTTTAAAACCTGGAAAAAGACGTGGATGTGCTTTTTGCCACTTATACTCAACATTGTCCTTGAAATACTAGCCAGAGTAATTAGGTAGACCAGAGAAATTAAAGGGATACAAATAGGAAAAGAAGAACTCAAGGCATCACCATTTACTGACTACATGAAGCTTTATTTAGAGGATCTATAGAACTCCACCAGAAGACTTCTAGAACCAAAATTTCTGAATTCATAAGTGAATTCAGCAAAATAACAGGATAAAAAAATCACTACATGTAAGTGTAATGTATCTCTATTCATAATTGGTGAATCTTCTTAAAGTGAAATTAGGAAAACTACTCCATTCACAACAGTCTCAAAAAAAAAAAACACTTGGTAAGCAATCTAACAAAGAGGTGAAAGATCTCTACAATGAAAACTACAGAACGCTAAAGAAAAAAATTTAAAAAGCCTTAGAAAGATCTCCCATATTCTTGAGTAGGAAGAATTAGTATTGTCAAACTGGCCATACTTCCAAAGGCACTATGCATATTTAACACAATTCCAATTAAAATCTCAATGACATTCATCATAAAAACAGATAAACTGATCCTGAAATTCATGTGGAAGTATAAAAGACCAAGAATAGCCAACACAATCCTGGGTAGGAAGAGTGATGCAGGAAAGTATCACAATGCCAGATCTTAAACTCTACAATTGAGCAATAGTAACAGAAATGATATTGTATTGGCACCACAATAGATAGGTAGACCAAAGGTACAGAACCGAAAACACAGAGACAAACCCACATAAGTACAGTTACCTCATACTAGATAAAGGTGCCACAAATTAGCAAAGGAAAAAATATAGCCTCTTCAACAAATGGTGCTGGAAAAATTGAAATCCATATGTGGTAAAATGAAATTACACCTCTATCTCTCACTGTACAAAAATCAACTCAAAATGGATCAAGGACCTAGGAATTAGACCAGAGACATTTCACCTAAATCATCATGTTGGTTTAGGACCTGACTTTTATAAAAGTCTCCCAGAGCACAATAAATAAAAGCAAAAATCAAAACAATGAGATGAATTCAAACTAAAAAACTTTTTTGCAACAAAGTAAACAATCCATAATGTGAAAAAAGAGCCTACAGAGTGGGAGAAAATCTCTACATGCACTTCAGATAGAGCATTAATATCCAAAATTTATAAAATCTTACAAAATTTACACCAAAAATACAAACAACCCAATGAGTAAATGGGCTAAGGAACTGGGCAGACACTTCACAGAAGACATAGAGGTGATGTACAAATAAATGAAAAGTACACCTCATCTCTAGTAATTAGAGAAATGGAATTAAAATCTACCATAAGTTTTCATCTAACTCCAATCAGAATGGTTATATCAGGAATACACACAATAATAAATATTGGTGTGGATTTGGGGGAAAAGGCTCACTCATACATTGCTGGTGGGGTTCAAAACTCGTGCAGCCATACTGAAAAGCAGTATGGAGATTCCTCAGAAAACTTGAAATAGACCCACCAGTTTACCCAGCTATCCCACTCGTTAGTTTATAACAAAAGGACTTAAAATCAGCATACTACAGTGACACAGTCACATCAATGTTTATAGCTGCTCATTTCATGATAACTAGATTGTGTAACCAATGTAGATCCTCTTTATTTGATGAAAGGATAAAGAAATGTGTTAGATAGACACAATGGAATACTACTCAGTCATAAGGAATATAATTATGGCATTTACTGGTAAATGGATGAAGTTGGAGGATATAATGCTAAGTGAAATATGTCAATCCCCAAAACCAATGTTTGATTGTCTTATCTGACAAGTTTATGATGAGATATAAAAGTGAGGGCATGGGAGTAAATAAAGAATGGAGGCACTTTGAATTGTGTAGAGGATAATGGGGTGGGAGGGGATGGGGAAAGATAGAGTGAACTGAGACAGATATTATTACCCTATATTCATGTATGATTATGCAATTGGTGTGAGTCTACATTGTGTATAACCATAAAAACAATAATTGTACCCCATTTGTGTATATATATATATATACTTTAAAAATATTGTCTTGTCAGGCTATATTTGTCAATATTGATGTATCAATTTTCATTGGTCAAAGCAGATTCATTCATATCAACCCATGGTGTAAATTTGTCATTGACTACCCACTGGGGTAGATTTTTCAATATCAACTCTTTGGTGTATGTTTGTCAATATTAATTCATTGGTGTAGATTTTTTCATATTGACCAAACAAAATCAACTCAAATGGTCTGAATCATTGACATCAACTCAACTAGTTAGATTCATTGAAATTGACTCATCAGTCTAGACTTGGCTATATTGACACATTGTGGTAGATTCATTAATATGTACTCATTGATGTAGATTTGTCACTGTTGTCCCATTAGTGTAGATTAAATAATATCAACAAGAAGGTATAGATTCATTGAAATCAACTCTGGTTTAGATTGATCAATAAAGCTTCAGTGAGGTAGTTTCATTAATATTAACCTGTCAGTCTTGATTCATCAAAAATGACTTGACAGGTTAGATTTATCAATATCTACTCATTGGTGTAGAATCACTGACATTTATTCATTGACATAGATTTGTAGATAACAACCATAGGGGTACATTTGCTAATATCAGCCCATCAGTGTAAACACATAAATATCTACTACTTGTTGTAGATTCATTAGTATTGACCTCTCAGGATAGATTTGTCAGTATCTATTCTTCAGTGTAGATTCAGTGATATTGACCAATTGGGGATGATTAGTCAATATTGACCTTTAATGAGAGATTTGATGATATCAACTCAACTGAGTGAATTCATCAATTTTGACTCATTGGTAGAGATTCATAGAGATTGTCTCAACTGGTTACTTTCATTAATATTGATATGTTAATATTAACTTGTCAATTTTGATTCATTGATATTGATCCTTCAATATCGAGTCTTCTGTGCATATTCATCAATATCAACCTGTTGAAATAGATTCATCAATATCAAAACGTTTTTGTAGATTTTTTAATATTGAATGATCAGGATAGATTTGCCCATATTGACCCATCAGTCTTCATTCTTCAATATTATCTCTATTGGTTAGACTTATTAATATCATCTCTCTGATTAGATTCATGAATATTAACTGGTTCAATTTGTCAAAATGTACTAATTGGGGTAGATTTGTCTATATCAACCAATGGGGTTAGACTTGTTGATAACCCTTTGGTGTAGATGCATCAAAATAGACTTGTCAGGGTAGATAGTACATGTCAATTAATTGAGATGGATTGTTCACTATTGACTCTTATCATTAGATTCATCAATATCAATTCATCTGTGTAGACTCATCAACATAGATTCATCAATAGTGACACTACATTGTAGATTCTTTAATATTGACGAGTCTATTGATTTGATGATGTAGGTTCATTGATATAGAATTTATGGGGTAGAGTTATAAATATTGAATCACCTATGTAGATTCATTGGTGTGGATTCATCTGTTTTGATACATCACTGCAGACTCATCAAATTGGACTCAAAGGTTAGATTTGCCAATATTTATCATTGTAGATTCATCTATATTGACTCGTTAGGGTAGATTTGTCAATATTGACTTTTTGAGATAGATTCCTCAATATTTATTCATCAGGGTAGTTTCACTGATACTGACTGGACTGGGTAGATTTGTAGGTATCAACTCATCAGTGTAGATATCTTGATATTAATATGTCAATATAGACTGGTGTAGGTTTATAGACATTGACTCAGTGATATTGATGCATTGAAATTGATTCATTGATGTAGATTCACTGATATGAAATTATCAGTGTAGATTTCTTAATATTGACCCATTGGGGTAGATTCTTTGATATTGACTTATGATATAGATTTGTTGATATCAAATTGATGGTGTTGACTCATTAATATTGATTCCTCATACAGATTTGTTGATATTGACTCATCAGTGTAAATTCATCAATAGCAATTACCCATGGTAGATTTATAATCAAATCAGTGGTAGATTCATTGATATCAACCCATCAGTATAGATTAGTTGATATTGACTTGAAGGCATGTATTCGTCAATGTCAACACTTGAGTGTAGATCAGTTAATATAGATTCAATGTGGTATATTCATAAATATCAACTCAACAAGATAGATTTGTCAATATCAACTTGTCAGGGTTGATTTGTTGATATCAACCTTAGGGGTAGATTCACACTGACATTTTCATGTCAGTGTGTTTGTCGATATTGACTCAATGGGGTAGATTCAGTGATATGTACTCATTGGTGTTGATTCATCGATATCTGCTCATCATTGTAAATCCATCAATATCAACCCATCAGTGTAGATTCATTAATATCTACTTGTTGGTGTAGATTATTTGGTATCAACCCTTAGGGGTAGATTCATCAATAGTAACCAGTCAGAGTAGATTTGTCAGTGTTCATATGTCAATATCAATTTGTCATTTTAGATTCCTTGATATTGACCTGAAAATGTAGATTTTTCAATATGAACTCTTCTGGGTATATTCATCAATATCAACCCATTGGTGTGAATTTGATAATATCTATCACTGGGGAAGATTACTTAATATTTAATCATCAGGATACATTTATCCATATCAACACATTGGGGTAGTAGCAGGAATAATGGAACTGGTGAAACATTGTAATTGTCTAGCATAAAGATTCCTCTATTCCCAGAAGACTTGTGACTGAGATCAAGGTTAGAGCTGAAAGGACTCTTGCACAGAGCCTCCTCATGCAGGGTTTTACCACAGCAGCTAAATATCCTGTGCCCTTGCACAGAAAAATTCCCAGGAACCAGTCATGCCACAGTCATGAGGTCATCAGAGACCCCCAATCTCAGTCACTGCTCTCCCTTCCTGTCACCACTCTGCACAGAAATGTACTCATTTGGGTAGATTCATCTATATCAACCAATGGCTATAGATTTATTCATATCAACTTGATGGGTTAGATCTGTCAATATTGATTCAATTAGTTTGATTGGTTATATTTGCAAAATCAATTCATTGGGATAGACTCCTCAATTTTGACCCATTGTGTTGATTCATCTATATTGACTTGATGGCATAGATTTATTGATATGGACCCATAGGGGTAGATTTATCAATTTCAAACTGTAGAGGTAGATTTTTCCATATCAACACATAGGTGTAGATTCATCAATATTGACATGTTGGGTAGATTCATTGATATTGATGTGTTGATATTGATTCATTGATGTAGACTTGTAATTATTGACTCATCAGTGTAGATGCAAAGATATTAACTCATCAGGGTAGATTTGTTGATATTGACTCTTCAGTGTAGATTTATAGTTTTCAACCCATTTGTGTTTATTTGTTGAAATTAAACCTATGGGGTAGATTCATCAATATTGACCTGTCAAGGCATATTTGTCAACATCAACCTATCAATGTAGTTTGGTCAGTTTTGACCCATTGGGTTAGATTTGTTCATATGAATGCATTGGGTTAGTTTTATCACTATTGATACATGCAAGTAGATTCATAAATATTGACTTGTAGATTGTTCATTATCAATTTTTCATTGTTAATGATATGATGTAGATTCATTGATGCCAACCTATCGGGTAGATTTGTGGATATCAACTTGTCAGTGTAGATCATCAATATTGAATTATTGGTGTACAATCATCAATATCAATCCATAAAGGTAGATTCATCTGTATTGACCCTTTGAAGTATATTTGCCAATATTGACTCTTTGGTGCATATTCATTGTTATTGACTTATCTGGGTAGATTCCTCCACACCAACCCATTGTGTTAGAACAGTAAATATCAACTTGATGGGATACATTCACTGATGTCAATCATAGGTGTTGATTCATTGATATTGATTCATCAGTGTAGATTCTTTGATATAAACCAATTGGAGCAGATTTCTTGATATTGACTCCTTAGTGTAGATCCATCCATATCAATCCATTGGTTTAGATTCATCAATATCAACTTGATGGGATAGATTCATGACATTGACCTGTAGATGTCGATTCATCTATATTGACCATCAGTGTAGATGTTTTGATATTGAACTCTCCATGCTGATTCATCAGATATTGATTTTTCAGTATTGATTCATATATGCAGCTTCATTTATATTGAACCATCAGGGTATATTCATAAATATCAACTCTTCTGTATAGATTCATTGTTATTGACCTAAGGATACATTTGTTGATATTGACTTTTTGGTGTAGACTCATCAATTTTGAATCATTGGTGTAGATTCTTCCATATCTACCCATTGGGGTAGATTCAACAAAATTGCTTCAGTTGGGTAGGTTTAACAATATCAACATATCAGTGTAGATTTTTTAATATTGACTCATTGCTCTAAATTCATCAATATTGACTCAAAGGTTTAGATTCATAAACACTGACACATTGGTGAAGAAACATATATGTGGACCCTTCAGCATAGATTTGTTGATATTGACCCATAGGCATACATTCATCAATATCAACTCATTGCTGTAGATTTGTTGATATCAACTTGTTGGGGTATACTGTTCAATATTGATTTGATGATATCAACTCTTCAAAGCAGATATGTCAATATTGACTTAATGGGGAAAGTTTTTCAATATCTACTAACCTGTGTAGATATCTCAAAATTGAACCATCAGTTTAGATTCATGACTTATGACTCATCAGGTTAGATTTATTAATATCTACTCACTGGTGTAGATTTGTTGATATCAACACATTGAGGTAGATTTATCAATATTGACTCTATGGGGTTTATTTGTTGATATTGACACATTGATGTTGATTCATTGATATGGATTCTGGGGTATATTTGTTAATATCAACTCAGTGGAAATATTTGTTGATATTGATGTGTTGATATTGATTTATCAATGTAGATTTGTCAATATTGACACAAAAATGTACATCACCAATATTGACTCACCATGATAGATTCTTGATATCCACTATTCTGTATAGTTTTATTGATATCAATCCATTCTGCTAGATTCATCAAAATCAATCAGTCATGGTAGATTCTCTGATATCAACTAAACTGGGTAGATCCATTAATATTGATTTGTTGAAATCATTTTGATGAAGTAGATTTATCAATATTGACTAGTCCATGAACATTGGTTGACATTGATGTGTCTAGGTAGATTTGTTGATATTGACTCTGGTGGAGATTTGTAGATATCAACTTATAGGGGTACACTCATCAATATTGGTTTGTCAGTATGGATTTGTCAATGTAGATTCATTGATATCAACCCATTAGGGTATATTTTTTGTTATCTATTTTTATGGGTATATTCATCAATATCTATCCTTCTCACCAGTGTAGATTCATTTATATCAACGTGTCAGGGTAGATTTGTCAATATAAACCCATCAGAATAGATCCATCAATATCAATTGTTTGATATAGATTCATTGATATCGATACTTTGGTGTATATTCATCAATATCAATTCATCAGGGTAGATTCATAAATATAAAACTACATACATTTGATGATAAAGACTTGACTTGGTTGATTTGTCAATATTGACTCATTGGTGGAGATGTGTAGATATCAACTTGTAGGGATAGATTCATCAATATCAATTTATCGGTATGGATGCATCAATGTAGATTCATTGATATCAGTTCATTACATTATATTTGTTGATATCTACTCTTCTGGGTATATTTGTCAGTATCTACCTGTTGATGTAGATTCTTCAATAGTGACTCACTGAAGTCGATTCATCCATATCATCCCATTGCATAGATTCATCTATTTTAACTATACTGGGTAGATACATTGACATCAACACTTCATTGTAGATTCATCAAAATCAACACATCAATGTAGATGCATTGATATTGATTAGTCAATATTGATTTGTCAATATGTATTTGTTGATACTAACTTGATAAGGTAGATGCATGAATATTGATTTATCATGGTAAATTTATTGGTATTGACTTTATTCCTTAACATGTACTTTTATAAATGCTTATTCTATTTCTGTTAAATCGAATTCATCTAAATTTAACTTATGGTATCTATGACATCCAAGATTGTACATTAAACTACCTAACAATTTAACTCATTATTTTTTTGCTGAAGACACATCCTATAAGAAATAGATATTGCACTTTAACCATTTTAGATAAATGATCACTATATTGATTGCTTGACCACTTAGAGAAATGAATATTTAAGTAAATTTAAAGACATCCTTACTTTTATCTATTTAGCCAATTTTAGTCATGTGAACTGAAAGGCACTCTGATCCATTTTATTGTAAATTAATTAATTCTTTTTTATATATAAGCCAATATTGGCACCATATACAACATATATAGACAAAATCATATATGCAGATACAACATACAATAAACAGGTATGCACACATATGCATAAAACTGATATAAAACAAATAATTTATAATTTTTGACTCCCAGTTATGAAACAAAATAACTTCGTTTCAGATATTTGTTGCACATAATGTCATATTTAACCACTGAGTAATTAACATAAAACTGGTCACACATTTTTATAAAATATGTGTAGAACCTGTGCAGTTGGAGACATAAGATGTAGAATCTGCCAGGCATGGAGAAGACTAAAATCAAAGGTTCATATGGGCTACTCATTCTCCAAGGTGGAAGATTTACTCTCATTTTCACCATTGTATATTCTTCAACCTTAGATCTTTTCTAAAGGAATCTCTTCCTTTCCAGGGTATTTATGAGTTAACTTTTGAATAATTGGACTCTGAGTAAAGACAGTAGAAAAAGACATTAGGAAAGAAACTCCAGGAACACAAAACAAGACCAACTAATGCAGGACCAAAGCTGAATCCACGAAAATACCCTGGAACTCAGAAAAACACAGGGGCTTTGAAACATGATACAGAATAAAATATTACACAACTGGATCAGATTAGAGTCAGCTCAGATATGAAAAAATTTGGGGAGAACATGAAGTGCAGTGTAGTTAGTAAAGAGGGTTTTTAAAGGAATCTAATTTGTACTTGCTGAGATGTGTAGGGAAGTCTCTCTGAGGTGTGTAGAGACTGCTGTTAAGGTAAGTAGGATGGGCTTTCTTTGATGTGAATGAAGGTTACTTTGAGGTGTGTAGAGAGAACTCTGAGATTGGTAGCTTGTAGTCTCTCATCTGTTTAGAGGAACTTCTATATGGTCCATAGAAGGGATCTTTGATGTGTGTCAGAGGTCTGTACCATGTTTGTGGTCATCCTTCTGAGATGAGTTGTGAGCGGTCACTCAGCTGTATAAAGAATGTGTACTAAGATGAATAGAGAGGACTCAGTGAGTTATTTCTGGAGGGCCACTGTAGTTGAGTAGTGAGAGCTCTGTAAGAGAAGTATGTAGGACAAATTGATGTAGGAGGGAGGATTTTAAAAAGTTTGAAATGGGGCCTATGTCACATGTAGGTCAGATTTGCTGAGATGTGTAGGGAAGACGCTCTGAGGTTTGTAGTGTAGGTTCTCTGAGGAGTATAGTGAGGGCTCATTTAAATGCATAAGAATGGCATTCTTATGTGTGTATGAGGGCTCTCACAGGTGTGTAGGGAGTTTTCTATTAGATATGCCAAGAGATCTATGGGGGTTTAAATGGGCATTATAACTGAGTAGAGATGTTAACACAGTTGTGGAGGGAGGATGCCCTGAAGTGAATAGTGATATCTTTCTGATATGTGTAGGGAGAACACACTGTGTGTGATGGGAGGGTTTTTTGAGGATAGTATAATAAATCTCTGAACTGCTTGTGATGGCTTTCAATGGACAATGATGGGGACTCTCTTAGGTGTGTATATACAGCACCCACAAATAAATAGGGAGAGTTTTGGACAGGAGTGAGATCTATCTGTGTTGTGTTTGTAGTACTGGTTGAGATGTGGAGCATGGACATCCTGATGTTTGAATTAATATCTCTCTGGTGTTTATAGGGAGTGTTTGCTGGGATATATATGGAGGGCTATCTGAGTTGTTTGGGTGTTGCTCAATAAAGTGTGGAGGAAGCATCCCTAAGCTGTGTATGGATGGCACTTTGAGGTGTTTAAGAAGGGAGCTTGATGTGAATATGGTGGGACTACTTAGATGTGTAGAGGAATAAGCCTGTGGTGTGTAGGAAATATTCTCTGTGGTGTTGAAACAGGTTCTCTTTGTGTAGGGTTGTCTCTCTGATGTATGTAGGGAAGGCCTTCTGAAATGTGTAGGGGGGATTTATAATGTTTGTCCTTGGACTTCATTCTGTGAGTGGGAGGGCTCACATAACTGAATAAGTAGGGGTTTTGCAATGTATAGGAAAGACCTCTGAGGTGAGTGGAAAGAGCTCTCTGAGATGTGTAGTGAGGAATTTCTGAGGTGAGTAGAAATTCTCTCTGAGGTATTTAAAGAGCATCACATAAAAGTATAGTTAGTACAGATGGGATCCAAAATGGCAGACTAGAGGGTGACTGCCTTTCCTGTTGCTCCAAAACCCAGGATTCAAGAAGGGGAGGCATTGAGAGACCCAGACTAACATAGAGCTGCGGAGTGAGTCTCCCCAACCGGGTGAAGCTCAGCCTGGGTGGCAGGCCTGAACAGGGGTGGCTTCTCAGAGCAGGGCAGGGCAACTAGAGTCTTCCCCAGGCAGCCCTGCTTCCTCCAGCAGCAGGTTCCTTCCACAGTCAGCTTCTCAGACCAGGCTGCCCAGTAAGAGCTTTTTTGCACAGAGCCAGCTCCAAGTCCCAGACCCAGTGCCAGGCCCAGGCCCGCAGTCTGCTTCAGGAACCAGGGCAGGGCAGTCAGGGACTTCCTCAAGCAGCCCTGCTCCCTCCAGCAGCAGGCATCTTTCACAGCCAGCTTCTCAGAGCAGGCTACCCAGTGAGAGCCTTTCTGCACAGAGCCAGCTCCAAGTCCTGGACCCAGTGGTGAGCCCTGGCCTGCAGGCAGTTTCTAGGACCAGTTCAGGACAGCAGAGACTTCTCCAAGCAGCCCTGCTCCCTCTGGGGGCAGGCCCCTTCCTTGGCCAGCTTCTCAAAGCAGGCCGCCCAGTGAGAGTCTTTCTACACAGAGCCAGCTCCAAGCCCTAAAACTGGTAGTGGCTAGGGCAGCTTTCTTCAGAATCACTGCATTATCAAGTTCCTCCAAGACTTCAGGCTACTGAACATTGGGAGGTGATATACTGGAAATCTACAGGGACACTGTAAGCCAATAGAGGAAATATGCAATATCTCCAAGTCCCATGGATATCTGACCAATATGAGAAAACAAGGGAAGAAAATGTCCCAAACAAACCTAGATACAGTTGGGGGCTATGCCATGCACTATGCCAAGATAGTGCCTGGCAGCCAGCCAGAAGTTGTTTTGATCACATTGGTGGTGAGGAAGTCGGTTAACATAAACACACTCAGGTGCTTTATCATTGGCCATATTCAAGTGAGTCCACACACACAATGCATGCACATGTATTCCCGAGTGCTCCTGCGGGTGCCTGCTCATTTTGATCTTTGTCGTGATTGGGCAGCTGGCTCCTCACCTGATCATCACTTAACTGGCATGGTCCTACCCTCCACCTCTTGGAGGGAATATAAGCGGCCAGTAGGCAGAAGGTGGAAAGAAAGCAGCAGCAGCAGTAGGCAGAAAGCAACAGGCACATGGCAGATCGCAGAGCGGAGGACTAAGGACACACCTCTAGGATGCAAATAACAGATCGCAGTATGCGGTACGCATCACTAAGAAGCACCACTGATAGACAGCACCTTTAGCACGCACCTCTAGCATGCACCTTTAGCTTGCAGGATGCAGGAAGCACCTCTAAGAAGAAGCAGCAGAACTCTAAGAAGAAATAGATCTCTGAAAGCATAGCAAGTCTCTTTTGCTCTAAGCAAAGTCTCTCTTTGTCTCAAGTTCTCTCTTCCTCTAAAATCAAGCAAGTCTGTCTTCCTCTATAGTCTATAGAATAAGAAAGCAAGCAAGGAAGCAACTCAGGACTAGAAGTAGTTTACTTCCAGTCCACCTTTGATAAATAATCATGAGATTGTTGCTGCAGGTGGTAACAAATATCCGTGGGATTGTTTCTGTGGGCGATGACAAGATAAAACCCAATGACAGCACAGCAGAAGAAATGTCAAAAAGGGAGTTCAGAATGTACATAATTAAAGCAATTAGGGAAGCAAATGAGGAGATGAAAGAGCAAATGCTGGCATTGAAGGAGGAGATGAAAGAGCAAATGCAGGCATCAAATGATCACACCAATGAACAGTTAAAAGACCAAATACAGGAAGCAAGAAATCATTTCCATAAAGAGTTACAGATACTGAAAAAAACAAACAAACAGAAATCCTTGAAATGAAGGAAAAAATAAACCAAATTAAGAACTCCTTAGAAAGCATAACCAATAGGATAGAACACCTGGAAGACAGAACCTCAGACATTGAAGACAAAATATTTAATCTTGAAAACAAAGTTGATAAAACAGAGAAGATGATAATAAATCATGAACAGAATCTACAAGACTTATGGGATATCATGAAAAGGCCAAATTTAAGAATTATTGGGATTGAGGAAGGCTTAGAGAAAGAAACCAAAGGAATGAACAATCTATTCAACAAAATAATATCAGACAATTTCCCAAATCTGAAGAATGAAATGGAAAACCAAGTACAGAGGCTTATAGGACTCCAAATATACAAAAATACAACAAACACACAACAAGGCATATTATTATGAAAATACCTAACATACAAAATAAAGACAGAATTTTAAAAGCCATGAGAGAAAGAATCAAATTACATTCAGGGAGAAACAAATAAAAATATCAGCAGATTTTTTAATCCAGATCCTAAAAGCTAGAAGGGCCTGGAACAACATTTAACAAGCAATGAAAGAAAACAGATGCCAACCAAAAATCTTACATCCAGCAAAACTTACTTTCAGATTTGACGATGAAATGAAATCCTTCCATGATAAACAAAAGCTAAAGAAATTTACAAAAAGAAAGCTGACATTACAGAACAGTCTCAGCAAAATATTCCATGAGGAAGAGATGAAAAACAATGATGCAAATCAGCAACAGGAGTAACTAGCCTAAAGGAATAGACAAATAAAGGACAAAACAAATCATGTCAAAAAGGAAAAATGAGTCAAGTGACTGGGAATACAAATCATATCACAATAATACCCCTGAATGTTAATGGCTTGAATTCATCAATCAAAAGACATAGACTGGCAGATTGGATTAAAAAGAAAACTCCAACAATATGCTGCCTGCAAGAGACTCATCTCATAGAAAGAGATACCCATAGACTAAAGGTGGAAGGATGGGAATAAACATACCATGCACATGGACACAGCAAAAAAGCTGGAGTATCTATCCTCATTTCAGATAATGTGGACTTCAAGCCAAATCTAGTCAGAAGAGATAAAGAAGGACATTACATACTGCTTAAGGAAAGCATAAATCAGCAAGAAATAACAATCATCAATATCTATGCCCCGAACATTGGCTTATCCATGTACGTCAAACAAATGCTTCTCAATTCCAGAAATCAAACAGCCCACAACACAATAATACTAGGCGATTTTAACACAACTCTTTCACCACCGGATAGAACTTCCAAACAAAATTTAATAAAGAAACCATAGATCTCAATAACACAATCAACAATTTAAAGTTAAAGAACATTTAGAATGTACCATCCAACAAAGAATGAATACACTTTCTTCTCAGCAGCCCATGAATCCTTCTCTAAAATAGACCATATATTATGCCATAAGTTACTGTTAGCAAATACAAGAAGATAGAGATACTACCTTGTATTCTATCAGATCATAATGGATTAAAATTAGAAATCAATGACAGAATATAAAACAGAAATTTCTCCAATACCTGGAGATTAAATAATACACTATTATATGATGAATGGATACAGAAGACATCAGGAGGGAAATAAAAATATTCTTAGAAGTAAAGAGGACAAAGACACATCATATCAAAATCTCTGGGACAGTATGAAAGCAGTACTTAGAGGAAGATTTATTTCATGGGGCACATTCAACAAAAGAAGTAGAAATCAACAAATGAATGACTTAACACTACATCTCAAAGCCCTAAAAAAGAAGAACAGACCAACACAAAAAGTAGTAGAAGACAGGAAATAGTTAAAATGAGAGCCTAATTCAACAAAATTGAAATAAAAGAAACAATTGGAAAAATTAACGAAATAAGTAGTTGGTTCTTTGAAAAAATAAGCAAAACTGATAAACCCTTAGTCACAGTAACAAAGAGAAAGAGGGAGAAAACTCAAATTACTAAAATTTGGGATAAAAAAGGAAATATCAAAACAGACATGAGTATCAAACAAAACATAATTAGAAGTTATTTTGAAAATCTGTATTCCAACAAAAGTGAAAACCTCAAAGACATCAACAAGTTTCTAGACACATACAAATTATCTAAACTGAACGAGGAGAATATACACAACTTAAATCAATCAATTTCAAACAATCAAATAGAAGAGGTCATCAAAAGCCTACCAAAAAAGAAAAGTCTGGGACCAGATGGGCTCTCAGCTGAGTTCTACAAAATCTTTAAGAAGAGCTCATTCCAATACTCCTCAAAGTATTCCATGAAATAGAAGAGGAGGGAACCCTCCCAAACTGATTCTATGTAGCCAGTATCACACTGAGACCTAAACCAGACAGAGACACATCGAGGAAAGAAAATTTCAGACAAATATCCTTAATGAATATCAACACAAAAATTCTTTACAAAATTTTAGCAAATCGCATACAAAAATATATTAAAAAGATAGTGCACCATGATCAAGTGGGTTTTATCTCAGGAATGCAAAGTTGGTTCAACATCTGGAAATCAAAAATGTCATTCACCATATCAACAGACTTTAATTTAAAAATCACCTGATTATTTCAATAGATGCATAAAAAGCATTCGATACAATACAGCATCCCTTCATGCTCAAAACACTAGAAAAAATAGGAATAGTGAGAACATTTCTTAACATTTTAAAGGCCATCTATGCTAAGCCCATGGCCAATATCATTCTAAATGGTGAAAAATTGAAAACATTCCCCCTAAAAACTGGATCAATGCAGGGATGCCCTCTTTCACCATTTCTATTCAACATCATCCTTGAAACTCTAGCCAGAGCAATTAGACAAACCAAACAAATTAAAGGGATATGAATAAGAAAAGAAGAACACAAACTATACCTGTTTTATGATGACATGAATATATATTTAGAGGAACCTGAAAATTCCACCAGAAAACTTTTAGAACTCATAAGTGAATTCAGTAAAGTAGCAAGATACAAGATCAATGCTCATAAATCCACTGCAGTTTTATACATACGTGATGAATCTTCAGAAAGAGAAGTTAGGAAAACTACCCCACTCACAATAGCATTGAAAAAAATATAACACTTTGGAATCAATCTCACAAAAGAGGTGAAAGATCTCTACAATAGGAACTACAGAACACTAAAGAAAGAAATTAATGAAAACCTTAGAAGATGGAAAGATCTCCCATGTTCTTGGATAGGCAGAATTAATATTGTCAAAATGGCCATAGTACCAAAAGTGCAATACAGATACAATGCAAATTCAATTAAAATCCCAATGATGTACCTTACAGAAATAGAGCAAGTAATTATGAAATTCATCTGGAGGAATAAGAAACCCAGAATAGCTAAAGCAATCCACAGCAGAAAGAGTGAAGCAGGGGTATCACAAAACCAGATCTTCAAATCTACTACAAAGCAATAGTTACAAAAATGGCATGTTATTGGTACCAAAATAGACAGGTAGATCTATGGTACAGAATAGAGGACATGGACACAAACCCAAATAAATACAATTTTCTCCTACTAGACAAAGGGGTCAAAAATATGCAATGGAGAAAAGATAGCTTCTTCAACAAATGGTGCTGAGAAAAGTGGAAAACCATATGCAATACAATAAAATTAAACCCCTATCTCTCGCCCTGCACAAAACTCAACTCAAAACGGATCAAGGACCTTGGAATCAGACCAGAGACCCTGCATCTTATAGAAGAAAAAGTAGGTCCAAATCTTCAACTTGTTGGCTTAGGATCAGAGTTCTTTAACAGGACTTCCACAGCACAAACAATAAATGCAAGAGTCAACAACTGCTATAGATTCAAAGTAAGAAGCTTTCTCTCAGCAAAGGAAGCTATCAGTAATGTGAAGAGAGAGCCTACAGAGTGGGAGAATATCTTTGCCACTCATACTTCAGATATAGCATTAATTTCCAGAATATATAAAGAACTCAAGAAACTCTACACCAAGATTACAAATAATCCAATCAACAAATGGGCTAAGGAAATGAACAGACACTTCACAGAAGATCTACAAGCAATCAACAGATATATGAAAAAATGTTCAACATCTCTAATAATAAGAGAAATGCAAATCAAAACTACCCTAAGATTCCATCTCACCCCAATTAGAAGGGCGATTATCAAGAACACAAGCAACAATAGGTGCTGGCGAGGATTTGGGGAAAAAGGTACACTCATACATTGCAGTGGGGTTGCAAATTAGTGCAGCCATTCTGGAAAGCAGTATGGGGATTCCTCAGAAACTTGGAATGGACCCACCATTTGACCCAGGTATCCCACTCCTTGGTCCATACCCAAAGGACTTAAAATCAGCATACTACTGAGATACAGCCACATCAATATTCATTGCTGCTCAATTCACCATAGCCAGATTGTGGAACCAACCTAGATGCCCTTCAATTGATGAATGGATAAAGAAACTGTGGCATATATATACAATGGAATATTACTCTGCCATAAAGAATGATAAAATTATGGCATTTGCAGGCAAATGGTTGAAATTGTAGAATATCATGGTAAGTGAGATAAGCCAATCTCAGAAAACCAAAGGACAAATGATCTCGCTGATAAGTGGATGATGACACATAATGGGGGTGGGAGGGGTTAGCATTATGGTTAGGGTTAGGTTTAGGGAGGGGGTTAAGGAATGTGGCAATAATGGAGGAAGGAAGGAGTGTAATGATGGAAAAGAGGGGTGGAAGTGTTGGGGAAAGGAAAAAATAACAGAATGAATCAAACAACATTACCCTATGTAAATTTATGATTACTCAAATGGTATGCCTTGACTCCATGTACAAACAGAGAAACAACATGTATCCCCATTTGTTTACAATAAAAAAGAAGTATATTTAGTATAAAGGTCTTGTATAGGAATAAAATTTGTACTCTGTAAGGTATATATGGATGTCTGCCTGAGGTTGTCTACATAAGTAGGTACTAATCTTGATATACGAATGGTTTCTATTGATATTTTTGGAGCATATTATATTATGTGTATAGAGGTGTCTCTATGATTTGTAATATGCAGCTTATGAGCTGTGTAAGGAGCTGTGTATAAATTATATAAGAGGCCTATATGATTCTTGTCCTAGGACAACATTTTATGTGTGAGAGGGCTGCCTGAAGTGAGTTGGGATGGCTCACATAGTTGCACAGTGTGTATGCATTGGAAATTGTAGAAAGAACTCAGTGAGCTGTGTTTTGAGGTTCATTTGATGTGAGTATTAACAGTTTGGCGAGATGAGAAGGGAGGAAAATCTTGTGTAGAAGGAAGAGCACAATGAGTTTAAGGTAGATTAGGCCTAGGCTTAGGGTTTAGGGTCAGGGTCAAAACATGGTCAGTTTCAGGGTTAGAGAGCACTCTGTGGCATGCAGGGAGTACTTAGGTTTATGCTTATGGTTAGTTTTAGGTTCAGAGTAAGTGTCAGTATTTATGGTGTACAGGTAATGCCGTGGTAGAGAGTCAAAATTGTTCTTTTGGTGTGTATATTGAGGCCTCTGTGAGGGGAGTATATAGGCTCTTTGAGGTATTTATAGAGGGCTTGCAAAGAAACATTGTTTCTTCTTGTAAAGTAGTATGGTTTTACTCACTGAGTTATGTATGGAGTTCTCTGATGTGTGTAGAAACTGCTCTAGATTTGAGTATGTAGGGTACACTTTGTCATGTATGAAGGTTTAACTGAGGTGTGTAGAGAAGTCTCCCTGAAGTTCATAGCATGTGGCCTCTGAGCTGTGTTTTGTGAACTTTATGAGTTGTGCAGGATGGTTCTATGATGTGTGTTAGAGAGCTACAAGAAGTGTGTGTGAGGGCTCTTTCAGTTGAGTTGGGAGAGCTCACTCAGGTGTATAGATAGGGTGCACTGAGATGAGTAGAAATGGTTCATTTGGTTGTGTTTGTATGTGTTTTTTGATACGAGTAGTGTGATATCTGTTAGATGAGTAAGGAGGACAAGTTGATGTAGAAGGGAGGGTCCCATGAAGTGTGGAAGGGGGATCTATATGGTCTGAATTTAGGAATCATGGAGATGAGTGGGCTGGACTCTGAGATTTGCCATGTAGGATAGCTGACTAATGTAGTGAAGACTAATTGAAATTCAGAGGTATAGAATTCTGATGTGTGTTTCGAGGGATCTCAGAGTTGTGTAGGGATGTTTATATTGGGTGCGCAGATGGATCTATGAGGGGTGTAGGAGGCCTGTTCGATGTAATAGAAATACTGTATCAGTTATGTAGGTAGGATCTTCTACAGCAAATATTGAGATCTCTGATATAAGTAGCAAGTATAAACTCAGGTGTGGCGAGAGGAATATTTGAGGATAGAAGAGAGAAATTGTGAGGTGTTTTGGTAGGACACTCAAAAGAGTATCATGTGGGTTCTTTTAAGTTTGTAGTTTTGACTCTTGGAGGTAAATATGGAGGGCTCTTTGGTTAGTTTTTAAGGCTACAAGAGATGTGTAGGTATGGTTTGTAAAGGTTTGTTGAAAGGGCATTCAGAGGTTTGTATAGGAGCCTCTCTGAGATTTGTACGGAGGACTGTTGAATGAGGTGTATAAGGTGACTGCTCATTGGTAAAAATTAAGAGCTAACTGAGGTGTGTATTTGTGGATGTCTATGGTGAGTAAGGAGAGATCTCTGAGATAAATGAGAACAAACTGAATTTTGAAAGGAGGCCTCTATGAGCAGTGTAACAGGACCCTTTGAATACTGAAATTATGGCATTCTGAGGTGTGTAGAGGCATGGTGTGTGGTGTGTAGCAACAGTTCTCTGGTCCCATCATTGATACAGTGATTGATAAATATTGTGTGTATGAAATGTATCTAAGTTGTGTTTGTTTGGCCCTCTGAATTCTGTAGAAAGGGCACTTGATATGAGTAGGTCTGGCTCTGAGCTTTGTGGAGAGGTGACTGCTATGTGTGTAGAAAATATTCACTGAAGTGTGAAGGGAAGATTCTCTGAGATTTGTAGTATAGATGATTTGAGGTGTGTAGGAGGAATATATGAGGGGTAAATAAGGGCTTTTGTGTACATAGGAGTGCTCTCTTTTGTGTAGTTATGATCCTCACAAATGAATATGAAATCTATCTGATATGACTAGGTAGAACAAATGAGATATAATGGGAGTATTCTTGAGTATAATAGGGGGAATCTATACAGTTTTTAGAAAGGCCACTCAACCGTGTATCCAGAGTCTTCTCTGAGGTGTGTCAGGCCAACCCTCAAAGGTGAGTAGGGAGGGCATTTTGGTGAGTAGTAAGTTGTATCCAAGTTGTGTAGTAGGGTGTGTTGCTGTTTGTAGCATGGGAAATTTGAGGTTTGAATTAACATCTCATTGGAATTTACAGGAAGTAATCTCTGGGGTGTGTAGGACAGGTTTTCTGAGTTGTATAAGTGTTGCTTAAAAAAGTGTGGATGCAGCATCCCTATGGGGAATATGAATGGGAATTTGAGGTGTGTAGAAAAAACTATTGGTATTAGTAGGGAGTCATTATTTAGATGTGTAGGAAAGTGAGTATGAGGTGTGAAGAAAAGATTCTCTGTGGTGTTAATGGGGTTCTGATTTTTATGTAGGGTGGGCTCTCTGATATGTATGTAGGGCCCTCTGAATTGTGTAGAAGGGCTTTATGAGGTATGTAGGAAGGCTTATTGATGAGAGTGTAAGTGTTCACTTAATTGAATAAAAGGGCTATTTGCAGTGTAGAGGAAATATCTCTGTGGTGAGTCATAAGTTTTCTCTGAGGAATGTATTGCAGGCTCTCTGAGGTAAGAGAGGTATAGTTACTAGGGCTTGTGAAGTACTAGTTTTACACACTCAAATATGTAGTTATGTTGCTCTGAGGTGTGGAGGGAATGACTTAAGTTGGCACTCTTTTAAAGGATAGTATCACAGCTTGATCAACATCAAATTCAATGAGTCACAAATATAAACACACAGAGACCAAAAACTTCTGAGGATCTGGTGCTATCTGAGTGGAGGGCTAGACTCTACTCACTTGCAAAGTCCTGTTCTGTTTCACCTCTGGTCTTCTTGGGAAATATCACCAGAGTTGTTGGTCCCAACATTGATACAGTGCTTCCAATCTTGGGAAAGATACCTACTAGGGTCTTTCTTGAGAAATAAACATCCAAAGATGAGTAGACAACAAGAACTCATGGTTCTGGACTTGCTGTCTAAACTCAAGTGAGCAGAATGGGAGTTTATCTGGAATGTGGGTGCCTAGCTACTAGGGTTCCAAGTTCTGTGTGTTCTACTGCCAAGGAAGTGAGGTTACCTCCTTGGGTACTCCATACTCAATGTGCTTTCTCACACAAGATGGTTCTAATGGCCCATTCATATGGAGGTTTCTCCCATCTTCGTTTGACATATATACAAGCACCCTGAATGTGGTCCCTAGGATGTCTCAGGTGTAGCAAACTCACCTGGTTTGGAGAGAGAGTTTGGATCAGACCCATTTCCTCCTTCTGGCCATGTGGGTGGTCCTGAAGAAGTCATTATGCCTTAAAAGTCCTGAATAATTTTGCCATTTATTCCCCTGTGATTATTCTAGAATATGCTTTTGAAGTTGTCATCAAGTGTATAAGACCATTTGTATACATACTCCTTGGGAATCCTAATGTTTGTGTCATGTGTGTATAATGCACCAACATACAGAAAACAAAACACAGAAAGGATAGGGACAAGGGATGACATACAACACTACCATGATGTGAGTACAACAGTGAAATGGGGAAATCAAGTTGTACCTTGTCCTTGTTTCCACTCTATCCCACAGGAAGTTTGTCGTGACTGATTTTCAGAGATAGAATCCCTGTGCCATAGACCTTCCAAAGCTTCCTGCAAAATTTAGAATTGTTTCAGTATTTCTTCTCATTGTATGATGTGGGTACACTACAAGGGATCACTGGCACCAGATAATTCTATTCTCCAAAACTTGTAGCTTTCCCATCTAAGTGAATACACATCAGCATCTGGTTTCAAAGAAAAATAAGTCAGCAAGAAACATGGTATTTTACTTCCAAGATGTAGTCATCAGAAGTCTCATTTTTATGTCTCCATAGTTCCATAGCAGTGGCACTGCTATAATTCTGGTGATTTTTTGGAAAATTTTGTGTGGCAGCAGGCAAAGTTCCAGAGACCACATTAAATTGCAAGAAACTGGCATTTCTGTTTCCATTTCTAAATGCCTCACATAGATCAAAATATTTTGGTTACAAAATTCATGAATTAAATTTTTAACAAGAATAAATGATGGTGTGAAACCAATAAAACTTTGTTCAATACCATGGCCATAACCATGGGAGCGGAATTCTCTTTCTCTATTTCTTTAGGGAACATCTGCATTGCTTCTTTCAACATCACAGCAGGTCACTTCTTTTTGTGTGTGTTGCTGAAGACAGTTTCTTTTTATTCTTCCAACTAAAATTTGGAAAGAAGGTCCCAGTAGATGAACAAAGAACCAACATATAAGTCAATATTTATTCAATATCTAAGGTTACTGGAGCAGAGACTAGGACTGAAAATTCAGTTATGAAAAATGGAAAAGGACTAGGTAACCACTCTCTTCAGGGGATAGTCATTAATCTAATGCAGGTTCACTGAGTGCCCTGTGCCCACTTTTGAATGAATACAAGAAGCTGATGGTCTTCTCTTCCACTAAGAAACATCTAAAATTAGCAAACCATCTCAAAGACTTAGGACCATCTTGCTTCTGCACAGAGAACTAATTGGCTTTTCATTATCTGCCACAAAGGTGAGAGTTTGATGATAGACCACTGGCTTGGAAAGACTTCAATATCAATACTCATATGCAAAGTCATCCCTTTTGGAAGCCTCCCAGGATAAGGCATTCCTGAATGCTTCTGTGTTCCTTGAAATTTACTGGGAAAAAGCAAATGGGGAGGATCAGCACAAGGAAGCCCTGCAACTCTGAATGGTGCTGAGTTTGGTAAGCCCTGAGACACCAGTAAATTTGAAAAAAGAAAATAGTCCCTTTTTTTAAACTGTTAAAAATCAAAGTCATGGAAAATTCACACCTCTTATCTCCTGCTCCTGTATTTATTCATCTTATGACATTATGGCATTATGTGATAACATTCCCTACCCACTAAGTTTCTTCACAAAGGAGAAAGAACCCTGTATGAGCTTTGGCAGGCCTGATAGGACCATAAAATGAGCAATTCAGTCAGTTTTCAAGTCACTGTAAAAAGGCTTTAAGCTAACAAGTTCAACTCATGATAATTTCTCCTTATTGAACATTATTGGAAAAGGTCTGAAAATTGATTTGCTGGGATTGTTGCTAAATTCTCCAAAACAAGAGAAAAAAGAAATCACAGAAAAGGGGTGAAGGATCCTGGGTTCAAGAGGGGTTTGATTCCACTGGAAACAGATTCATTATCTTAACAAAGAAGTGCCATGAACAAGTATATCTATAAAGTATTAGTCACTTGCCTCTAATACATCTTTCTACCAATATTCTTAACATGGTTCTGTACCCATTTGTCCCAGTGCTGACTTTCACACACTGAAATACATCATCTACAGATCAAAACACTGAGGCACCAAACTCTGAGGGCTGTACTATTCTCATTCAAGAAGAGCATCCAAGAAAAACGTGTCATGTGCCAAATTCTAAATGGAATAATTACAAGAACATACATTCTTTTAAAATCATGTTTTTCTGACAGCTAGACCAATGTAGACAAAATAAAAATTTTAATGTGATATGTTATGACCACAACTTCCCTACTAAAATCCAAATTAGGCAAATACAGTGATTAAAGGCACAGTGAAACCCAGAACAATCAATGTTAGTGTGAGATTGAGACACCCTGGAAACACAGCCCACAGACTTTGACCTCTGGTCTTGTGTTAGCAAGGAATAGCAAGGCAGTGCAGGCTACATCTGTCCCTCCTCATGTTCTCACATCTGCACCTGTGTACTCAGGATATGGTGATCCTGACAAAAAGATCATGGAAATTAGGGGCCACTTGGTTTGTTTCAGGTACAAGACTGCAACTCAGATCTGAAGGGTCAAATCCCAGGTGACATGGAGCCCTGTGTATGATTGAGGAATGTTTCATTGCAGTTGCATTATTGGTGACATGTTCCTTCCAGAGAAGTGGGACAAAGATGATGCTTTCTATGTGGCTTGATCAGGTGCCTTCTGAACTCTTTCAGTTACTGGGCACGGTTTGTTTCTAGTGGAGCCTGTTAAGAATTTTTATCCTGCTTAGGGTTAGTGCTCTGTCTTAACTCCCTGCTCGCTTCCAGTGAAGCACATAGAGCAGACCTAGTAATGAGGATTCTATAATAATATGAATTCTGTAATAGAACTACAGTTCAAAGGACAACTATTATATCACTTTTGAAAAGTGTAGTATTGGTATTACTATTAATAACTAAGAGCAGATATTGAATTATCTTGAGGCATTTTATTATAATGTTATTTTTGCATAATAGTCTACATAACAGCTCTTATATTTGTTATGGATGTTATTGCACACCACTTCTATCAATATCTAAGGTCTATAAAAGCTATTATGTTAATATTAAATGCTATACTAAGGATAATGCAATAGTATTAAAACCTCAGGACCATTACTATATTAGTTGTACTTCCTATAGTAAGAATATTACATCAATTTTAAAAGGCACCTCTCATATCAGTTTTATATGTCATAGTATGGATATCATATCACTATTAAAAGCCACAGATAAAACTTTAGGTCATTTTTAGAAATGCAAGTATGCATATCATCTTAGGATTAAAATCAACACAGTAATTAATACATTAATTTTAATGATAACTCATAAAAATTACTTAATGCCAAAAATGTAGATATTTTATAAGCATGAGATTGTATAATATAAATATGCTAATGTTAAGAGCTACAGAACACCTGTTTACTAGTTTTAGATGCTATATCAAGGATATTAAATGAATATTAAAATCCACAAGTAAGTTATTATTGGTTTCAGGGTTTATGGAAATGATGGCATATAGTAATATTAAAGGCTACAGGACATATATTTCATTGGTTTTGTAGGCAATAATATGGATGTCATATTAGTATTTCAAGGTAGAGGGGAGCTAGTACATTCAATTTAGATGCTTTAGAGGCCAGCTTCTATATTCATATATAGAATATATGAATATATATAGAATATATTCATATATAGAATATAGAGCACAGCTTCTATATTCATATTTGATACTCTAGTTTGGATATATTAGTTTTGAGTACTCTGAATACTGTGATATCCATTTCTTTTTTTTTTTTTTTTTTTTTTTGCGGTACTGGGGATCGAACTCAGGGCCTTGCGCTTGCAAGGTAAGCACTCTACCAACTGAGCTATCACCCCAGCCCTGATATCCATTTCTGATGTTGTAATATCAGACAAATTATATTAATATTAAAGGACAGAACAGTTCTTGTATAGTTTTCCATGCTACCATATGCATATACTGTTAAAAAAAAGGAAATGGAACTGCCAAAATAGGAATAATGTATTATTATTGAAGTCTACAGGGGAATTATTATATGTGTTTTAGATGGTCACTATGGATATTATAATCATCTTTAAAGTCCCAGGGAGTCTACTATATTAGCTTAATGTGCAATAGTAAGAATATTTCTTTAGCATTAAAGACCACATGGCAGCTATTAGTTTTAGAGGGTATAACAAATTTATCACATTAATATTAAAGGTACAAATCAGGCAGCTATTCTGTTAGTATGTACAGCCAGAGGTTAGTGATTACAGCAGTTTTAATGGTATAATATGAATATAATATTAGTATAGAAAAATAAGGGACAGTTTAAAAAATAACAGAATTCTTTTTTAAATTAAATTAAATTATTTATTTTTTATGTGTGCTCAGGATTGAATCCAGTGCCTCACTTGTGCTAGGCAAGTGCTTTAACAGTAAGCCACAAACCCATAACCACAGGAGAGTATTTATATGAGTTTAAGAGGCCACATATTCCATATTACATAAATTTGAAAGGACTTAGGAAACTATTAATTTTTGATGTAAAATTATTGATAATATGTTGACATTAAAAGCAAAAGGACAACTACTACGTTAGTTATAAATTCTAATGTATGAATATTAGGTTAATACTAAAGGACACAGTGCATACTAAGGATATTATGTGAGTGTGAGGAGTCACATTAAGGGTATTATTGTCTTCAGTCACAGTGAGTGTATTATGTGTCAGATTCCTCAGTAAGAATATTATGTTAGTGTCAGAAGTCAAGTGTGAGCATTATATGAGTGTCAGAGACCAGAGTGAGGGTATTTATGTGAGTTTCTCAAGTCAGAGTTATGATATTATGTGAATGTAAGTGGTCAAATGAGGTAGGTATTCGATTTTCTTTTGGTGAATATTCATGTGTGGAAAAGCATGATACTCACAATAATCTCAATCACATAAAATGTGATGTTGTGTATGTATTCTCATGACCAGGAAGGCATGTCCAAGTAAACTGCTTGCAAATTAATAACTTTGTTCTTTGCTTATATTTTAATTTTTATGTTATTTACATATTAATCTTTAAAAAATAAATGTTTTTTTAAAAAAGTGTTCAAGTGAGGATTGTATATGAATGTAAGAGTCCACAGAACATATACATTGTGAGTATTTTAGGCCACAGTGAAGATATTATGTGAGTGTTAGAGGTCAAGGGAGAATATTATGTAAAAGGGACCAGAATGAGAATAAGTAAGTGTCATAGACCACATAAGGATATTCTGTGTCCGTGGCTAGAGTGAGGTAATTACCAGAGTGTCAGAGTATTGTGAAGGTATTATATGAGTGTTGGTAGGCAGATTAAAGATATTATGTGAATGTGAACTGCCAGAGTGAACATATTATGTGTCAGAGGCCAAATATGAGGGTAATATCTGGATTTCAGTGGCTACAGTGATGACAGTTTGTCAAGGTTAGCAGTCAGAGTGAGAATATTTTGTGAGAAACTGAGGCCATACTAAGGATATTATATGAATGAGAACAGATAAGGACTTCATTTGAGTGTCAGATGATGCAGTGAGGGTGTAATGTGAGTATAAGAGTCCACATGGAGAATATTTTATGTGTGTCAGAGACCAGAGGAAGAGTATTATGTAAGAGTCAGAGGTTACTGTATGGACATTATGTACACATAATTATTCATATTGAGGTTATTATGTGAACATCAGAGTCCAAAGTGAGGGTATTATGTAAGTGTGAGAGGTCACATATTATTATGTGAATTTCAGTGGTCACAGTGAAGATATTATGTGAAAGTCAGAGGCCACATTGAGGTTTAGATGTGAGTGTCAGAGGTCACAATCAGGTTTTTATGTGAGTATCATTGTAACAGTGAGGGAAGTTTTTGAGTCAGACCAAGGGAAGATATGTTATTGTCATGGCAACAGTGAGTGTATTATTTGAGTGTCAGAGGACACAGGATATTATGTGAGAGTCAAAGACCATAGATATTGTGTGTCAGAAGGCACAGTGAGGATTTTAGATAAATATTTGAGGCCACACTGATGACATTATATCAGTGTCAGAGTCTATGCTATGTTTATTGAATGTCAGAGGCCTCAGGGAAGATATTCAATGAGTGGCAGTGGTCACAGTGGTCACATTGAGAATATTATGTGTCAGTGCTAAGAGTGATGATATTATGTGAGTGTCAGAGGCTCCAGTGAGGGAATTATGTGAGTCTTATTGGTCACAGTGAGGGTATTATATTAATATCAGAGGCCACATTGAAGATATTATGTGAATATCAGAAGTCACTGTAATGGTATTTTGTGAGTTTCAGAGACCAGAGTGAGGGTATTAAGTAAATGTCAGAGGTTTAATTGTGCATATTATGTGTCAGAGGCCACAGTGGCATTAAATGAGTGTCAGAACCAAGTGAGGATATTATGTGAGTGGCAACTTTCCCAGAAAGGATATTGTATGAGTGTCAGAGGCTACAATTGGGATATACTATCAGTCACAGGGCCAATACTGTGGAAATTTTGTGGGTGTCAGTGGCCACAGTGAGGATATCTTGTCACATCAGGAGCAGCATGAGAAAATTATGACTGTCCCAAGTCACAGTGACTGTCTTGGACTATAGAGAGTGTATTATGTGATTGTCAGAGGTAACAATCATGTTATGTGAGTGTATAAGGGCACATTGAAGGTATTTAGTGAATATTAGAGGCCACATTGAGGGTATTACATGAGTATCAAGGTAATAGTTGTAAGTGTCAGATGCCAAGTGAGGATATTATGTGAATGTCAGGGGCAAAAGTGAGTATATTAAGTGAGTGACAGAGGTCCCAGTTAGAATATTATGTGTGTGTCAGATGCCAGATTGAATTTATTTTATGAATACCAGAGACCAAATGTGGATAATATATAAGTGTCAGAGGCTATATTGTAAGCATGATGTGAGTGTCTCAGGTCACAAAAAAAGGTATTATGTGCATGACAATTCATGTTGAATGTAATAAGTGAGTATAGGAGGCTAATCTGTGGGTATTATGTGAGTATCACAGGTTAGAATAAGGATACTATGTCAGTATCAGAGACCAAAATGATGACATTATGAGTGCAAGAATTCACAGAGAGGATATTATATCAGTTTCAGACATCACAATGAGGGTATTACATCAATGTCAGAGGTGAAGTGAGAATAGTTATGTGTGTCAGAGGACCCAGTGATAATATTTATGTGACTTTCAGAGGACACAGAGCGATATTATGTGAGTGACAGAGACCAGAGTGGCAGTAGTCTGTGTCTGAGGTCAAAATGTATGTATTATGTGATTGTCAGAGACCAGAATTGGGGAATTATGTGAGTGTCAGAGGGTACAGTGTGGGTATTATGTGAGTGTCAGAGGTCACAGTATAGTTATAATGTGTCAGAGGTAGCATTAATGATATTATGTGTCAGAGGCCAATTAAGGTTATAATGTCTGTGTCAGAGGTCAAATTGAGTGTATAATATGAGTGTCTGAGATCACAGTGAGGTTATTATTTGAGTGTCAGTGGTCAAAGTGAGAACATTACATTAGTGTCAGAGGTCAAGTGAGGATATTTTGTGAATGTCATAATCCAAATTGAGGGTATTACATGAGTAACAGAGGTCCCAGTGAGGTTATATTATGATTATAAGAGGTCACAGTGAGGACATTATGTGAGTGTCAGAGGTCATTTGAGGATATTATGTGACTATCAATCTCACAGTTAGGATATCACATTAGTGTCATATAATAAGTGAGGAAATTAGGTGAGTATCAGAGGCACCAGTGAAGATAAGGGAAAATGTCCAAAGTCATTTCACAAAATAATTTGAGTGTCAAGGATCACAGTGAGGGCATAATGTGAGTATGAGTGGCCACAGAGGTATTATGTCAGTTTCTAAAAAAGAACAATGAGAATATTATTTGAGTGTCACAGGGCTCAGAAGGGGAATTATGTGAGAGCCAGAGTACACATTGAGGGTGTTCTGAGAGTGACTCAGGCCATGTAAGGATATTATGTGTGTGAGAAAGGTCACACTGAGGTTATTATATGAGTAACAGAGGTCACACTGAAGATATTATTTCAGAGTTAGAGGCCACATGAGGTTATTATGTGTCTGTTAGAGACCACAGTGAGTATATTTTATGACTGTCATAGACCACAGTGAGGGTTATAAGTAAGCATTAGAAATCACAGTAAGGGTAATCTGTGAGTGTGAGATGTTAATTGAGGGTATCATGTCAGTGAGAGAGGTCACTGAGGACATTTGTTTCAGAGGTCAGAGTGAGTGTATAATGTGTTAAATGTCACATTGAGGATATGACATTAGTGTCAAAGGGCAAGTGAGGATATTTTTGAATGTCACAAGTGACAATGAGCTTACTTTGTGAGTGGGAGATATCATAGTGAAGAGATTTTTGAGTGTCATAAGTCAAGTCAGACTATTTTGTAACTATCAGAGTCACAGTGAAGATATTCTTTGAGTGTCACATGCCATAGGAAGATAAAGTGAGTATCATAGGAAGCAAAAATTATATTATGTCAGTGTCAGTGGTCATAGTGAGTTTGTTATGTCACTCTTAGGGATTTATGTGAGTTTCAGAAGCCAGTATGAGAAGATATGAGTATCAGAGAAAAAAGTGAGGATATTATGTCAGTTTTAGAGGCCACAGTAAAAGTGTCATGATTGTACCTGAAGTCAAACTGAAGATAATTTTTGAGTGACGGAGGTCACAAGAAGGATATGTTTTCAGTGTCAGAGATCACTATGGGGATATTATGTGAGTTTAAGAGGCCATGTTTATGGTATAATGTGAGCTTCAGGGGTCACCATGTGGGTATTTTGGTGAGCATAATTTGTAAAACAGAGGTTACTACCTGAGTGTCAGAGGTCATGAGGTATATTGTGAGTGACAGGACAAATTTAGGAAAATATTTAAGAGTCATAAAACAAAGTGAAGGTGTTATGTGAGTGTCAGAATTCATTTTGAAGGAATCGTGTGAGAGTTAGAAGTCATAGAAAGGATATTATATCTGAACTAGTGGTCCCAGAGAGGTTATTATGTGAGTGTTAGAGGTCACACTGAGAGTATTATAAGTATCTGATGTCCCAGATATGTTACTATGTGAGTGTCTGAGACCACAGTGAGATATTATATCAGCATCAGAGGTCACAATGAGGTTATAATGTAAGAGTCATAAGTCATGATGAGGATATTATGTAAGCATCACAGGCCACAGTGAGTATGCCATGTGAGTGTCAGTGGTCACAATTAGGACATAATCCGAGGCCACACTGAAAGTATTAAGTCAGTATCAAAGGTCACAGTAAGGGTATCATTTGAGTGTGAGTGTTCACAGTGAGGGTAATATATGAGTATCAGAAGTTACACAGAGTATTATGTGAGTGACACAGGAAAAGTGAGGATATTATATGTCAGAGGATATAATGAGAAAATATTTTCAACATCAGGGGCCATAGTGTGGATATTTTATGACTGTAACAGGTTATGATGAGTGTATTTTATTAGAGTCACAGGCCAGGTGAGGATATTGTGTGAATGTCAGAGGCCACATGGAAGTTATCATATAAAGATCAGAGATCAAGTGAGGCTATAGTGTGTGTCAGAGGCAACAGTGAGGGTATTATGTGAGTATCAGAGAAGAGATCAAAGTGAGAATATTATTTGAATATCCAAGTTCATTCATATTATTAAATGAATGTAAGAGGGCAAAATGGGATATTATGTCAGTGTCACAGGACACAGTGAGGATAGTAAATGAGTGATCAGTGTCACAGTGAGTACATTATGTTAGTTTAAAAGGCCATGCTAAAATATTATGTAGTGTCAGAGCCCAGTGAATTATTGTAATAGTGTCAGGGGCCAATGTTATGATATTATATGAGTGTCAGAGACAAGAGTGAGGGATTTATGTGAGTGAAGAAGGCACAGTGAGGGTTTCATTGCAGTGTCAAATGCCCCAAGTAGGATAATATGTGTCAGATGGTGCTGTGAGTATATTATGTCCATGTCTGAGGTCACTCTGAGATAATTATATGAGCATCAGAAGCCACAGTGAGGATATGATGTTTATTAGAGGACACATTGAGGGTATCAGGTTTGTGTCTCAAGTCACACTAAAGATATAATATAAGTGAAACATATCACTGTGATGGTATTATCAGTGTCAGAAGTCAGAATGAGGGTGTTATGTGAAAGTCAGAGAACAGAATAGGGTATTATGTGAGTGTCAGCAGCCAAGTGAAGATATTATGTGAATGGCATAGGATACAATGAGGGTATTATGTGAGTGTAAGTGACCACAGGAGACTACTATATGTCTGAGATCATACTGACTATTCTGTGTTCATGTCAGAGGCCACAGTGAGCATAATTTTTGGGTAACAGAGGCCATGTGACAATAATATGTGAGTGCTTGAGGCCATAGTGAGAAATTTTTTGTGTGCAATCAGAGTCCACAGTAAGGGTATTATGTGAGTGACACAAGACCAGTAAGGATATTATTTCAGTAACAGAGGACAAGTGAGGATATTATGCAAATGCCAGAGGTCACATGAAGGTATTATGGGAATGTATGAGTCACAATGATTAAATTATATAATGTCAGAAGTCTGGTGAAAATATTGTGAGACTTCAAATTGAGGATATTTTGTAATTGTCAGAGGGCAGAATAAAGGTATTATGTGATGGACAATAGGCACAGTGAAGGTATTAGGTGAGTGTCAAAAGCCCCAAAGAGAATATTCTGAGTGTCAGAGGCCACACTTTTGGTATTATGTGTCAGAGAGCATATGCAGGCATTATATTAATATCTGAGCTTACACTGAGGGTATTATATAAGTGTGAGATATCAGAGTGAGTGCATTTTTTGAGGATCAGAGGTCACATTAGGGTTTTTTAACAGTGAAAATGGTTATACTTAGAATATTATTTGAGTGCCTGAGGTCACGCTAGGGTATTATGAGAGTGTGGTCATACTGAGATAATTATGTCAGAGGTCACAGAGTATAATATGTGAGGATCAGAGGCCACAGTGAGAATGTTATGTCAGTGTCAGAGGCCAAGTTGCTGAGGAGGTTCAGGCAGCAGGCAAAGAGAGGATATTTTGTGTTTTGTAGGTCACTTTGATGGTTTTATATCAGAAGTTCTAGTATGGTAATATGTGAGTGTCAGAGATAACAGTGAACAAATTGTGTGGAAGTCAGAGACCACAGTGATAGTATTATGTGAGTATAAAATTCAGAATGATATGTCAGTGTCAGACACCAAGAATATTACATCAATGTCATAGGCCACATTTAAGGTATTATGTAAGATTCAAAGACCTCACTAAGTATAATATGTATGTAGGAAGCCACAAGTTTGGTATTATGTGAGTGTCTGATGTCACGATGGAGATATAATGTGTCAGTGGTAACAATGAAAGAATTTTGTAAGTGTCAGAGACTGATTGAGGACATTCTGTGTCAGAGGCCACAGCACGGTATTACACGAGTGTTTGATGTCACTCTGAGTGTTTTATGTGAGGAACTCATGTGACAGTAAGTGCAATATGTGAAAGACATTTTGTAAATAATAAGATATTTTTTAAATGTCAGAGGCCACAGTTTGAAAAAATTTTCAATCTCAGGAGTTATTCTGAATAAATATATGAACATATATGAATATTATAAGTCTAGTTGAGAGCATAAGATGCCATAGTGAGTATACTTTGTCAATTGCAGGGATTCTAGTGATATTATGTGACTGTCAAGGTCACAGTTATGATATTATATGAATGTCAACATAAGAGTGAGAATATTTTGTGAGTGTCAGAGGCCAAATAAGGATATTATATGAATGTGAGAGACCAAAGTACTGTAGCATATCAGTGTAAGAGGCCACAGTGAGGGTATTATGTGAGTGTAAGAGATTATAATGAGGGCATTATGTGAGTGAACCAGGCCATGTCAGGATATTATGTGACTGTCAGAGGACACATTGCTCCATTTTTGAAATTAAAAAAAATGTTTATCTTGAAAGATTGACTAGGAAGTTTAAGGCACATACCCAGGATCTCATGGATGCCTGTACACAGATGTCTTGCCCATGGTGATGAGAAAAATGTATGTGGTGTAAGAAGAGGTAATAGAGCCAAGAGGTACAACTGAAAATGCAGCATGTTGGGACAAGGAGCCCCACATTCCCCCATGAAGTGTAAGCTAATGGTTGACAAGCCTGGTCCTCAGGCCTTGTGTAAAGGGAACACAGGATGTGTGAATTATTACTACTTAAAACTGTGAATCTGCAGTTATTCAAGAGCTTAAAGGATGGGGCGATCCAAGATGGTGGACTAGAGGGTGACTGCATCCCCAGTCGCTCCAGAACCCAGGAGTCAAGAAGGGGAGGCATTGAAAGACTCGGACGAAAATAGAGCCATGGGTGAGTCTGCCCACTGGGTAAAGCTCGGCCCAGGTGGCAGGCCCAGATAGAGGTGGCTGATCGGAGCAGGACAGGGCAGTTAGAGTCTTCCACAGGCAGCACTGTGCACTCCGGCAGTGGGCCCCTCCCACACAGCCAGCTTCTCCAGGTTCTCGGAGCAGGCCCCCTAGTGAGAGACTTTCTGATCAGAACAAGCTACAAGTCCCGGAGCCAGCATGGTGTGCTCCGGCCCGCAAGCGGCTTCAGGGACCAGGACAGGGCAGCAAGAGACATCCCCAAGCAGCCCGGCCCCCTGCGGTGGGAGGAGCCTTTCAAGGCTAGCTTCTCGGAGCAGACCACCCAGTGAGAGCTTTTCTACACAGAGCCAGCCACAAGTCCCTGAGCCAACGGAGAACTTCAATCTGCAAGCAGCCTCTGAGATCAGGGCAGGGCAGCCAGAGACTTCTCCAGGCAGCCAGCCCCCTCCAGCCACAGGCTCTTTCCACGGGGCAATCCAAGATGGCGGCCTAGAGGGTGACTGCATCCCCAGTCACTCCAGAACCCAGGAGTCAAGAAGGGGAGGCATTGAAAGACTCGGACGAAAATAGAGCCACGGGTGAGTCTGCCCACTGGGTAAAGCTCGGCCCAGGTGGCAGGCCCAGATAGAGGTGGCTTATTGGAGCAGGGCAGGGCAGCTAGAGTCTTCCACAGGCAGCCCTGCGCACTCTGGCTGTGAGCCCCACCCACACAACCAGCTTCTCCAGGATCTCAGAGAGGCCCCCTAGTGAGAGCCTTTCTGATCAGAGCATGTTCCAAGTCCCAGAGCCAGCGCGGCATGCTCCAGCAAACAAGCAGCTTCAGGGACCAAAACAGGGCAGCCAGAGACTTCCCCAAGCAGCCTGGCCCCCTGTGGTGGGAGGAGCCTTTCAAGGCTAGCTTCTCGGAGCAGACCGCCCAGTGAGAGCTTTTCTACACAGAGCCAGCCATAAGTCCCTGAGTCAAAAGAGAGCTTCGATCTGCAAGCAGCCTCTGGGATCAGGGCAGGGAAGCCAGAGACTTCTCCAGGCAGCTCTGTCCACTCCAGCCACAGGCTCTTTCCACGGGGCAATCCAAGATGGCGGCCTAGAGGGTGACTGCATCTCCAGTTGCTCCAGAAACCAGGACTCAAAAGGGGAGGCATTGAGAGACTTGGACAAAAACAGAGTCACGGGGTGAGTCTCCCCCACTGGGCAAAACTTGGCCTGGCAAGCAGGCACAGATAGATGTGGCTTATCAGAGCAGGTCAGGGCAGCTAGAGTCTTCCCCAGGTAGCCAACCACACTCTGGTGGTGGGCTCTACCCACACGGCCAGCTGCACGGTGCAGGTCCCAGTGAGAGACTTTCTGCACAGAGCCAGCTCCAAGCCCCAGAACCAGTAGGGGGCTAGGGGCAGCTTTCTTCGGAAGCACTGCATTATCAAGTTCCTCCAAGACTTCAGGTTACTGAAGGCTGGGATGTGATACGCTGGAAATCTACCAGAAGTCTATAAGCCAATAGAGGAAATCTGCAATATCTCAGGGTCCCACTGACAGCTGATAAATATGAGAAAACAAGGGATGAAAATGTCCCAAACAAACCGAGATACTTCATCAATAAAACCCAATGACTGCACAGCAGAAGAAATGTCAGAAAGGGAGTTCAGAATGTACATAATTAAAACAATCAGGGAGGCAAATGAGGAGATGAAAGAGCAAATGCAGGCATTGAAAGAGGAGATGAAAGATCAAATGCAGGCATTAAATCATCGCACCAATCAACAGTTAAAAGACCAAACACAGGAAGCAAGAAATCATTTCAATAAAGAGTTACAGATACTGAAAAAAAAAAAAACTGAAATCCTTGAAATGAAGGAAATAATAAACCAAGTTAAAAACTCCATAGAAAGAATAACCAATAGGATAGAACACCTGGAAGACAGAACCTCAGACATTGAGGACAAAATATTTAATCTTGAAAACAAAGTTGGCCAAACAGAGAAGATGGTAAGAAATCATGAACAGAATCTACAAGAATTATGGGATATCATGAAAAGGCCAAATTTGAGAATTATTGGGATTGAGGAAGGCTTAGAGAAAGAAACCAAAGAAATGAACAATCTATTCAATGAAATAATATCAGAAAATTTCCTAAATCTGAAGAATAAAATGGAAAACCAAGTACAAGAGGCTTATAGGACTCCAAATATACAAAATTACAGCAGACCCACACCAAGGCACATTATTATGAAAATACCTAACATACAAAATAAAGACAGAATTTTAAAGGCTGCGAGAGAAAAGAATCAAATTACATTCAGAGGGAAACCGAAAAGAATATCAGCAGATTTTTCAATCCAGACCCTAAAAGCTAGAAGGGCCTGGAACAACATTTACCAAGCCCTGAAAGAAAACAGAGGTCAACCAAGAATCTTATACTCAGCAAAACTTACCTTCAAATTTGACGATGAAATAAGATCCTTCCATGATAAACAAAAGCTAAAGGAATT